>NW_010291954.1:76252-113575 GCF_000700745.2 Antrostomus carolinensis
CAGCAGGCAGTTTCAATGGCTGCAGACATTCCCTCTTTCTCCTACCGTGTTTCCACCTCAAAAGGAAGGTGTTCTAACAGATTTTCTGTTCTAAACATCTTTGAAATACAGAGTTGTTCTGGCTGGCCTGAAACTAGCAGTTAAAAAACTTCTATTTAAAGTATACAGGCAACACAACTTTAACAAGAAGTTTCTTACAGAGATGTTATCAGTCTGTTCAGATCTGCACCCAGCCCTTAACGCAAGTGATAATGTCCATCAATTACACTCAGATCAATCCTTTAAAAACTGAGCTTGTGCAATCCCAGTAATCTAAAATGCAGATTATGTTGCTGATTAACAAAGATGACTGGAGCCCTTCGTATACATCCATATGCAGATCATAATGCTATGGCAGAGTGGGGATAAGGGCCACAGCTATCCAAGCTCCACACTCAAGTGAAGTACAGTTTCAGTAGCTGTTACCATTATGAGCCAAGTTCAATCGCCGTACAAACTACAAGTGCAAACGCTACCCTCTATCCAGCCTAAATGTTTGAGACGGCCAGACACAAACCCAAACCACAGACACATCACCTACACCCCAAAGAAAGCATATTCAGGTTTGCTCAGGAATTAATATAGGTGTTTCCTGGGAAATATTTATAACAGGATGTGAAACTATGATACCAGGAAAGGAAAAAGCCTTGGGGAAAAGGACAGATGCATCAAAGATGATGACATCTAGGCAGTTGCTGCTTGGGACTGTGAATAAAAGGGAAAAACTTTGAGAAAGTTGCTGGGTCTGGTGTCAGATGAATGAGGGTAACAGCTAAATGCAAGGAAACCTTTTCTTATTATTCCTGTCCTGGAATAGTTTCAGGGAAACTGCTTGTCCTGCTTTCTTTGTAAATGAACAGGACCCCTTTAGAGACTCCTCAGTTCACAGTCAGGCTGTCCTCCCTGCACAAAAAACTTACAATGCTCTTGGCCTTCCAGATAAGCACACAGTCAGAAGAGAAAACCTCACTGCTGACTAACATCACTTGTACTACCTACAGCCTCTATGTTACACACATAGAATGAAATCCTGATCCCATTCTAGTGGAAAGTCCTTCTGCTGCTGGCAGCAACACAGACAAGATTTTCTTTTTAAGCATATCTTTACTTCATTAAAAAGTTTCATATGAATAAAAAGAAAAGCATTAAAAGAACTACATAAAATAGTTTTGTCTTTCCCTCCTTCTAGGTCTTGAGTACATACATACCTGCCTACGTACATGTGCTTACAGGTCTCTTGCAGTAGAAGCTACCAAAGATCCTGGCACAGGTGGGAAAATCAATAGCTAAAAGACACCAAAATTGTGTGCAGTCTGCCATGCTCTGCTTGATAAGCAGTTATCTAAAATAAACAGTTTTGACAACAAAGAAAGTGAGATGTGGCAGCCAGACCACAGAGGAAAGAACAGTAAAATGTCTCTTAATAGATGACGAATTCAAGAATAAAAATGGAAGCATTTGTTGTACACAGATAGGGTAAAGTGGCCAGAGGATGAACTGTTACAACAGCTGATTTTTGGCTCAGGATCATACTTCTCTGTACTACTTCCTTCAGGTGAACTTCTGCCAGAAATACTGCTGGGCAGAATCCAAACTTTCATCTGAGCAGAATCACTGAGCATAAGCAGAGACCATTCAAACTGAACTGTAGAGAAAGAGTTAAAATATAAACCACCACTTCCTATGGTGATCCTCAGAACACAGGACCACCATAAAGGCATACTTCTTTGTAGGACCTTATTTAAAATCCACAGAAGTCAGTAAACTAGATGCTTTTAAATGTTAACAGGGATACTGCTGTGTTTTGGTTTTGGGTTTTATCATCCATCCAGAACATTGAGTTCTTTCTTTTCTGTTGGTTACAGCCTCAAGAGAGAAGATGAACACGCAGAGCTAACAGTGGTTCACACAAGAAGGCGTAGGACTTACAGCAGGCTGACTCTAGATGATGACAGTACCAGTATATTGCACCTTCTGCTGGCAGCGTTCATAATGCTTTCAGTATAACATTGCAAAAGGTTATTTTGCAGAAATGTGACTCTGCAGGGGAAAAAAAAGAACAGTTGCTGCAATGTCTTTCTTCTAAAGCCAGTAATTATAATGGAAAGTCCAATTATTTAATCAGATCAGGACAGAAATCCTTCAGCTCCGATATCTGCCCAGTCCTATGACACGAAGGATGATCCTGATCTTCCCAAACACATTTCTTCATCTGCCTCCTCTCCCATCCCATCAAACCACTGAGCTGTTCTCAAACACTTGTACAAACAGGAAGAGGAAACTGAATAGATACCAACATCCTCATCTTCAAAAATGAGGTAGGTCCCTTGTGCTGTATCATTTGCTCCCTTTTGAGGCCTGATGAAGTATGAAACATAACAACGCACAAAAGCTCTGCTTAACCTTAACTCGTAACATTCAAGTTTAATTTCTAGCTTACTTCAAAGTAGCTCAAGCAAAGGGGTCTTACTCCAGAACTCTGAATTGTTACATACACAAGGTTTTAAAAGCTGTAATTTCTGATTTCAGTAAAATATTTTTATTTCTTCTGTATACTTTGCCTCCTTTCTAAGAATAGTCTCCGTTTCCTGTCTTAAAAATCTGTCTGTCTTCAGTCACAGAAAGAGGATGATTTGCAAATTTTTTCCTCTATTAATCTGATACTTTCGTAAGTGCTAGAGGGCAAAAAATAATAGTGCCACTCTTTGTAATAATTTTTATTATATCAGTATCCTATGAACTTAAAATTAACAATAAAGCAGATCAGAGTCATACAATGTACCCTATTAACAAACAAAACATGCTGCCTTTATACATGTCCAGGATGGGACGTCACTAAACAAGATGGGTCAGGGAAGGGAAAGAACTCAGGTTTAGCCTGGTCAAGAAACACTTATTGAAATTGGGCTGAGTTATGCTTTTTCCTAATAGATACAGTACTCCTCTGAGCAGAAACACATGACATTGTGTCAACATTTGGCCTTGTTAACTGCACTTGAAGACAGCTTTGTGATTACAGAAACTCTCCTGGAATAACATTGGCTCGTACAACAGTATTGCAGCCCTCTCCTTTCACAGCTAGCTTTCTCTTGCCCTACTGGTATCCCTGTTTTTACATTAATTGGTAGAATTGTCCAGCTGTTCAGACCCAAATCACCCAGAATGAGGAATTTTTTCCCCGGTAGCATCTTAATTAGCTTGTCAAGAATAGGCCCAAGTGGGAACCTGCAATGTGGTTCTGCAATGAAAGTGGCAGTTGCAGAGCATCTGGTTCCCCTGAAACACAAAATGTCAGGAGAGACTCCTGCAGCCTCTTACACAGATCTCTCTTTTGCTGAGGTACTTGGATCTCAGAAATCAAGCGTGTTATTTCTTCCTACAGATATTGAATATAAAGATGTGCTGACAGCATAGTTGTCAATGATGAAAATCCTTCCTTTCAGTCAGACAGTTAATCTTTTTAGTAATAGCACGCTCTTTTATGGATTTTTGTACCTAGCTCATGACAATAACTGGAAAACAGGGTGAGAAATGCACAGAGCAAGCCACAAGCAACACTGAGGGCTGACAGAGCCTCAAGAATTTGGGGAGCACAATAAAGCGCTGCATGTTTGTAGCTTTCTCTTGCTTGTTCTATCAACTAGGCAAGCATCCAAAGATCATTTTCAAAAGCTTACATTAATCTGGGTTTTCTGAACTTCACAAACATTGAGCTCTTCCAGGAAGCTACAATGTATAGCTCCACTAGCTGAGGATGCTGCAGAGCATCAGTTAACCCTGAAACACTGAGTGGCATAAGAGTTTCTTGCCCTCTGTTACCTCAATGTGCGTGCCAGAGGTTAGATAATTAACTCCACAGCATGGTTTTCATTCCTAGACATGGTCAGCATCCTTCCAAGTGATGCCAATGCAAGATGAGGATTTACATTTTAAAAACAGGATGAACAACTAATGCCTATGTTAACGGACTCAAGTTTTTACAAGCTGGAGCCTGAATATTTGTAATCTAATGATAAACGTAATAATTTAGACACGGAATTTGACATTTTATCTTCGTCACATAGATCTAATACCTCTAAGTTCTTGTGTTTCATGTGTATAACATATATGTGAGATATAGTTTTGAAAGTACAGCCAGATCCTTTGCCAGATACTGAACTGCTTTCCTCAGCTGCTTTTAATTTTCAGAACCTCTTTAAAATGTGCAGATTAGCTCTTTTATAAATACTTTAGCCAGCCATAAATATTCAGCATTATAAAGAACAGTAAGGTCAAATTCTTGCTTTCCCTAACAGTTTACTCTTTCCACAACAATTTATGAAATATTTTGTGAGAATCAAGCATCTGACAATCTAATTAAATATCAATTCTTTATCTGCTTTTGTTAGATTAAAACAAGCAGATTGAGATTTATGCAAGCAATGAAAGGAAACTCATGCAATGTTGCCTAAGTCTGGAAAAGTTTTCTTGAAAGCACATATACCAACACAAAACCTTATATTT
This sequence comes from Antrostomus carolinensis, assembly GCF_000700745.2. Taxonomy (NCBI): domain Eukaryota; kingdom Metazoa; phylum Chordata; class Aves; order Caprimulgiformes; family Caprimulgidae; genus Antrostomus; species Antrostomus carolinensis. Next base: position 80,795 of record NW_010291954.1, read on the forward strand.
AATGTCTCCAAGAAGCATACTATCTTCCTGAATAAATCAAAAGGAAACCCATAACTGTATTACTTACATATATAGTTAAGACCATGTCAAACTAGTTAATATCTCTTGACTGACAGTACGTTAATTGTTGCACCCCTCCCTTATACTGGTCTGGCGATACAAAGAGAAAAGCTAAGTCCTCATATTCCCTTACCTTCCTGTAACCTGTCTGTGCTATCAAGATTTAGTTGGAGGAGAAAAAATAAGAGATAAAGAAAATATGATTAGGGGGTTAAGAAGTCAACTTCACGAGAGAAGGTCTGGAAGGCATGCAACGTGCTGCGTCCTAAAGATGAAACATTTGCTTTTCAAAGCAATTGAGGAGAATGAGCTTCCAACAATGACAAGAGAACCTAGAGATCCATTAAGACCTGGAGTTCAACTACATGAAAGAAAAATCCCACTCATTTCTATCAGCACTTCCATCTCAACAGAACGGGTTGAAAATGTCTTTGGAGTCAAACTCCATGCCATTTGCCTAATGCACCGATTAGCTGATATTTTCTTTGAATTATTTGCTTTGCAATCTTTTTATTATTTAAATCAAGATGAACAATTACATATTATAAAACCCTAAAGAAAATGGGAGCAATAATATTAATTTTCCACTGGGTTAGGAACTGGACAAATGTTGCAAACCTTTCATCGATACAAGGAGTGTTTGGTTTGACAGAATTATTTTGAGTCAAAAAGGACCCATTCCTTCTTAAAAGCAGAATTAGTGCTGTATGGTATAATTGTGTAATCACATCCTCATCACATAGCAGGCAATGAGGAGTGTACATTCTAGATACTAAAATCTAGAAAAGGTTCTCAAAGGGGTGGGACTTGTGCTAACCAGTAGGGTTCCAAAAAATTCAAGAATCCAGCTATGTCTCAGATTTTTTTCAAGACTCAGTTTACCAAGAATCATACCATATCCAGAATACTACAGAGCACCAAGACATCTAGTGAGTGAAAAATATATTGCAAGTAAAATTACTTTATATTATGTAAACTAAACAGTGTTGGCTTTTGTCATTAGATGGAAGATGTCTATGGGAGCATTGCTAGAGGAGTATCATTACTATATGATTTTGTCATACAGTACAATTCTTAAAGTTCTCAGGAAAAGAAATGAGTGGAAAGACACTCCATCGAAACCCACCTGTGTGGGATCTCTGACACCCAAGTGTATTCATATACTGCATTCCACTCCTTGCAATGAAAGGAAAAACTCAAGTTCCACCAGAAAATTCATACCTCAGCTGGTGCTTTTGCAACTGCTGTTTCCCAATTTCTCTAAAATGGCCGAGGCAAAAAAAAATTTCCTTTAATCTGTGTCTTTGGGTGCAGTTTTTTCTTGGAGGCTTTTAGCATTGCAATGCTCTGGTATTTTATCAGGTTTTGCTTTAGTTAAGACCTGGTACCACAGCTCGAGGAAATAATGTTTACTGGTTTTGCCAATAGTGCAGGTCTGCCACTAAGTCCTACCCATTAAACAGATACCCAGCACATTTATCACTACAGACCACATTTATCTAAATTAAAATTCACTAACTGTGATGAAGCATGTGGCATAGAAGGCCTGAACTCTCATTTCCTTTTAAAGGAAACATGAGTTTTCCACAACTGGACTAACATAAAGAAGTATGACAAAAACCTGGAATAACTTAATTCCTGAATCAATAAAAAGATTAAAAAAAAAATTATTTTCCCTATGGGCCTGGCAAACACAGTTCAAGCAATCTAATGTCATCAGCTTCAAATACATCAGAGCTGCTTCTTGGGGCTCATAAAATAAAGAGTAAACAAATAAGTTCAGAGAGCAGAACCCCAGACATTCTGCCAGGAAACCATGTGTGGAAGAATATGTAGGAAAGATGTAACACTGACACATGAATCACATTTGAGACAGAAACATAATCTTTCAAATTGAGTTGAAATTATAAAATAATCATAACAAAAAAAAAAAAAGAGGTTTTAAAAAAACAATCAATGTATTGTAACAGGTTCACTATAAATTGCAAGGGTTGGTAATTATGAGTAATGTTCAGATTTCTTGAAATTGGAAATTAAGTTATATTCTCTTATTTACATCATTTTATAATTTTATCAATTCTTTTTTTTAATCTAAGCAAATTCATATATACCTTTATACTCAAAACCCAGTGTATATTGGATATACACTGCATCTATATTTGTCTCCCCTGTGTATCTTCCATAAAGAAAAAATATTCTTTAAAAAAGGGGCAGTAGGACAGGATTATTTTTCCCTTCAAGAACTTGAGGGGGAAAAAACCCAAGTATTTTTCAACCACCTATTACAATCCCTGTTACATTTGAGACTATGTTAGCAGGGCAGGAAAGGCTTAGTGGGAGTTTCTGTTTGTCAGAACCCCTTGAAATCAGATCCCTCGGTCTACTCCTACATTTCATGCAGCGGTCTGCTGAGATGGTGACAGACCTCGTATTACTCATTGGCTGGCCTCTCTGCTGGGTCAGACATCCTTGACCTACTAAACTGCTTAGGTTTTAATTGCTGAGGTATAATTGCTTACGTTTGACCTGGTATTTTCAGATTTTCTGGTATGTGAACTTTGCTTTTTGTGATATTGTGAGAAAATTTTCTATTGAAAGAAAAGGGAATCCCATAAATCTTGAGTTCAGACTGACTTCATTTATCTGTGAGAGTTTCTCCTTCACATTGATCAGGATTCCATCATTAGTTATGGTTACATATCAAATTACTTTTGACATATTTCTTGTATCACAATCCATTCAGACGTTCCTAAAACATGGTCTCTCAGAAATTTCCAATCACTTCACTAGTTGCAGCATGTCTGCATTTTTAAAGGTGTCCACTGAGCTGCTGGGAAGCACTAGGAAATGGATAATTGGGTTATCTAGAAGGATTGGTGAGTAACAGCCCTAGTGACAGTGAACACAAAGTTAAGGGTTATATATTGAATATTTTACTGCTGCTGTAAAATATTTTTTTTAAAAAAGTAGGTAATTAGGTTTCACAAAAACCTTGATGTTTTTCACATATCACAAATTTCAATATGGCAATATCATCATTGAACTGTATGCTGAAAATTTATGCATATCATCACCTAAGTACCTCATCACAGTCACAACCACTCAAGCTTCAGGAGTATCATATAGACTTCTTCACAAAAATCATCTTCCAGACAATTTGCAGGGTGTTCCATTTTACAGAGTAGATAGGAGTATTATTTTTTGCTTTTCTTTGTAGCATTGCTTTTCTTGCAACATATAATGCTGCTAGGCACCAGATGTACAACCCAGACAGTTCATTTATTTGTGATACATTTAGATCCTGCCCAAAGTGATGCTGGAAACTCTGTAAGGATCGAGGATATACAGGCTGCTAGCAACTCTTCTGTCCTACCAGAAACCTACACAACCATATAGGTAAATGATGTCTTTATACTTTTAAGACCTGCTTCTTGGTTTTCTCCCTCTAACAGTGCTATCCCTCTGCTAAATTAGCTATGAGACACGCCCACAGCTAAAATCTGATAGACAAATGCAACTTAAATACAAAGGTCTGTGCTGAAAAATTAGTGTGCTTTCTTCACCTGATGTCTGGGAGGAATTGGAACCCAAACAAACAGAAATTTAGTTTGGATTGACCTGTAGTGTTGCTTACCAAAGGCCACAAAAAGCATGAGCTGATTTGCAGTAAATTATTGGGATATCAGCTTACAAATCACAACACTAAGCTTTCTCTAGTATATTGAGGTGTTTTGGTTTTTTTTTTAATGACAGTGAGATTATAATTCAATCCAGAATTTGAATGAAAAAAATACCACATACAAGACTCAGAGTAAAGTTGTGACAGTGACAATAATAACAGACACAGTTTCTCTCAAGACACAAGGTAATGCTATGAAAGCTGTGACCAGAAATGGCACAGATCGGATAAACCTGACCAAGCAGCAGAGACCTGCACGGTAGATACGCTCCGAGACAGTAGTTATATACAATGGAGACACATACTTCTAGAGCTTAATTTGCCACACTCCAAGCACGCCAATATCTATTCATTAATATAAATAGTAGGAGTTAGGTGAGATGAAACCAAACTCAAGTGACTTTTGCTTTTTCTTTGTCTCCAATTATTTGAGCTAAATTTTAGGAAAGGTATATCTGATTTAAACTGACGAGCAATTTCTCAAAATTCACCTACTTTGAGGCATATCAAAAGTTGATCACCTAAGGAAAAAAACAGCACTTAAAACCACTCTCGAAAGTACCGAGCACTGCAACCAATTCTTGATGTTGCAAATCAAGTTGCATTTGAAATCCATGACACACACTTTCATCCCTCCCCTCCCTTCTCCAGTAACAGGAAGAACTTGTCTTTCCAAAAAGCTGGATTCTAAACTATGCCTCAGGCTGCAGTGAGTCAAGGTTTCATATGGGATTGGTTGAGTGGTTGTTTCTTTTTTGCCTTGTGGTTTTTGTTTTTTCTTCCCCTAAAAAACTACCAAAGGGATTTGGGGTGGACTTAAAGTGTAGAAAAGTTACTATGTTTTCTAACTGGTAAGACAGGGGAAAACTCTTACTAAGTATAAATGCTCTGTACATAGTACTTATTATTAGAATTGGTTATAACTTCCTTGATTGGCAAAGCCTTTTTTTTTTCAAAAGGGCAAGCACTTCTGGCTTACAATGTTAGTTCCAGACATTCTTTGAGCTTGGTTTAGGCTCTACCAGTAAGCTTTTATTACATTTTTTAGCTTTTTAAAAAGTTCAGATCACTGCCAAAGTGCATTTAGCTGCCTAGCAGAGCATGCCTTTTAACTCCTAATCAGGAACAACAACGTGGCAGCAAAGATAGAAAGAAAATTAAAACAAAGTCGTGGAAAACATGTAGTGATCTGGTTTCTAGATAATGTTTAACTGCATCTGTTTGAGCCAGTGCCTCTTACAGCAATGGATCATCAGTGCAGTTAAAGTAATCCCATCCATGCTAGCCATCACAAAAAAGCCAGACAATTGAAAGACTCCCTTATCACTCAGCTATTCAGTGCAACTGAGAATTCTACACCCTGTTTCATATGTGTGTTTTTACCTGGCAATTAAAAGTACTAATTTATGAAAGCTAACAGCTTTCAGACATGCTCTAACTTTGGCAGAGAGAAGTAACTTAGCTTGTCCTAGATCTAACAAAGAGTCAGAGGCAGAGTTAGATGTACAACTTGGGATTTTTAAATCAAGTTCTTTGATTTCATCACAAAACAGCATTCTTTATCCACTATATATTGTCTCAATGTTAATTAAAGAGTATACAGTGTAACTCTACAAACTATACGCAGCTAGACAAGAATTATTCTTTAAGATCATGATTCAAAAGCTTATGATTATTCATTTTACTTCCCTTTTGTGTGAAGAAACTGAAGCAACACTAAAACTTAGCCAAATGTTTTTCATATATATAAAAATACACATATTATACATATTAAGACTCCAGGAGAAGTGCATTTGAAATCTTTATGCAAATAAAAATATAATTTCATACATGTTTCTATTCTTGAAAAAGTCCCAAGGTAAAACAGAACGAATAAATTTCAGAGTATTAGAAGGAAGAAGAAAACAAACAAACCCCTGGATCCACTTTGTAGATTGTATCATTAACTTGTGAGGTGTGTCTTTTGTTTACCAGGGATTTGGTCTAGAAAGTCTGGATTGCAAACTCTTTTTATATAGGACTTAAATGTAATTTACGATTGAATATGTGCAAAATTAAAAGGCAGCAGTAGCACAGTATTACAATACTTGTATTACAAATAAAGTCAAAATGCTAATTAATCCTATTTCTCTTCCTAGCTAGCCTCTGTGTTGACCACACAAGGAAACACAAGTTGCAGTGCACAAACATGAGTCACATACACATATGTATCCTGCCAAGCAGCTGTGTGCAGCAAAACCTTAACTGTAACTTAGATGTCAAGGGACATTGTTGTAAAAATAACTAGGGTTTTAGCATCAGCAGAGGAACTACATTTTTCCACCTCAATCCTTTGCCCAAAAGTATCATTCAAACTGCATCCAAACCCAAGCTAAAAATGTCCTTATCAAGATCACAAGCCTAAAATACTGTTCAGTCAACATTAAACTTTTGACATAAAGCAATTTTTATTTGTAACTATAAATAAAATTTGAGATGATTAAAAGAGATTTTTCACAAAACTTCTGGAAAAAAAAATCAAAACACTTTACCTCCCAATAATCCATACTTACCACTGATTTCCATTCATTTCTCCCATAGGTATTCAGGTGAGTAACCTAGTGGCCAAATGAGAATATATTACCTGGAAATGTTTAATCCTTTCTGCTGTAAGTATTTTACTTTGTATATACAAGTTCAAGGATCAGAGACTGAAACTCACATACCTTATTTACCAGGCCAGGGGCTCTGGAATCACTATTACTTTAAAGTCATTCTATAAAAATACATCAGTTTCAACAGCAACATCTAAGGGAGGTCAAATTCTGTAAATTTACTGTCAGAGACAGTAAATTAATGATAAATCACCATTCAAAACACTGAACTGGACATGAAGTAGATTATTTTAAGTGACTATACCAAATATTTGAACTGCTTTACAAGAATATTATGCTTTAAAAGTATCAAAGGCTTAAGGGTAAGTGGGACGGTGCAATGACATTTTCAATAGTTTTAAAAGGCGTATGTTGAAGCTTAGCTGCCTTACTCCTGTTTAAGCATTTTAATCCTGAAATACTATACCTCTGAAGCAGTCTTAGAAGAACCCTAACAATTTTATATATAAGCAACACACCCAGACCACCTGAAATAACAAAAAAGTAGAGATTTTTTTTTTTCAAAAATTAGTTTGTGTTGGAATCTCACTAAATACAACCAGCACATCCACTACATTCAGGAGATTATGTAAAATCTTACCACTTTTCAAAGCTGTTCATCTTGACCAATATGGAAGTGAAAAAATTTCCATGGTCAGCATCTAAGCGTGGACTTTGCAAATAGTTCAATAACAACTTAGGCCTAGAAAACAAGAGGAGGAAAAAAAAAAGAAAAAAAAAAAAAAAGAAAAAGAGAAAAAAAAAACCCAACCATGAGCAGCACCTGGATCCTACAGTTTCTTCAAATGATGGTTCCTTCAACTTTTTGTATTACTAGCAGATTAAACTAGTATGAGAATACTTTCCTTGATAAAATCATTGAGGTTGTACTCCCCACTTCCCTACAAAACCCTACACCAAGAATCTTGGTAGAGTTAAGCAGACTTATCCTCTCATTTTCCTTCCTGAGGAGCACAAGAATTTGGATTATGAACAGAGTACTAAGTTCTGGAAAGTCATCTGAGGTTGAAGTACACACAAGGAAACAAGGAAGTTTCATACAGTTCATGTCAGCTGCAATAGCCTAGAACATTACCAACAAGTGCTAGTCAAAAGCTTTAATGTTTAACCCTATATTGATGCAGCAGCTTTGGCACTGAATAGATATCACACTGTCTAGATCCTACTGATGAGGGTACTTCAAAAGATGTTCTCATTCACATTTGGCTTGGAATAATTTTGATACACCTCTGACAAACTGTGCGTAGGCTGGCACAGGAAAAAAAAAGGTGCTGGAGGAGCACAAAACTTAATTTGTTCCAGTTCAACATTGTGTACGTTTCTATGTCATGTGAAATAAATAATGCAACATAGGTACCACATTCTGCCCATTCACAGCTGCAGCCTCAGCTGCCATCTGCCTTTTATCTTTGTTTCCTGCACCCCTGGCAGTTCTATTTGGTATTGAAATTGTTTTTGCAAGCTTCACATGTCCTTTTATACATTTGTCACCGCCTAACTCAACACGCTGTGAGCTATGCTCAACTGGAATAGACATCCTCACAGAGAGAGCAATCACTTCTGAACAGTGGAAATAAAAGCCTTGGTGTTAGCCCTTTAAACTAGTGCCTTCGCTTAGCAAGAGCACCACAGGAATTCCTGGGACTCATCCTCCATAACTTGATCACAATTTTGTTAGCAAAGCCTGAAGTATTTGTATTGGTATCTTTGAAGGGCTCTTTGAACTCAGGCATACCACAGCCATCTCGCTTTCCTCCTGGGTACTGATAAATACTCTACATAGCTTTCAGTAACGGTTATTTAAAGACGGATGCACACGTGTCAACATAAAGAGAAAACTGGAGAGCTCTCTTCTTATCCTGATCATTGTCTTATCCAAAAGGACCTATACATTATGGATTTCATACCTGTACAACCATATACAGTGGCATTGTATAATAAAACTTGTAGGGTTTTTTTCTGTTTTAGTCTGACTCAGGTTACAGAGAAAATATTCTAGCATCTACCAACATTTTGGCATTGCTGGATTACTTATTAACAACTTCTTGTCTTGATCCTGAAACACAAAACCTTGCACTGTTTAAACAAATTACTGGTGAAAGTCAAAGACCCATTGACAGAGAGCTGTATACCAAAGCACATGTTATGATATTTATCTAGCTGGGTTAACCACTTATCATTGTTTAGTGCTAATACTGAAATCATTTCAGTTGTGACTTCAGTAAAATAAACCAAAGTCTGAGTCCTTCATAACAATACCATTAACATAATTTAATCCACCCTTGCATCTAGACACAGCATAGTTCAATAGATTTTGATATTAAGAGCTTCAAGTATCTCACTTTTCAAATCACTAACCCTCCCAATTTTCTGTAAATTCAAATTTGCCTGTGAATTAAATATTTGCAATCCCTGCCTGAGTCACTAAGTTAGACCAATGTAGTAGTTTAACAAAGCAAAGATTTAAGTCTATATATTAAGAAAAAGTCTTCGATTCTTGCAAAAATTTAATCTCAACTTATTTTCAGAGAATTGTCTAATAGGTCATTATAAAATGAGTTACATGTGTAAAAACATGGGCATGGGGGCTATGCTAACTGGACAGGCTTTAGGTCCAAGGCCTCAACTGCAGGAAAGCGTGACCGCATTAGCCCTGCGTTATCAACGATCTCCCTAACACATTTCAAGTTAATCAAGGGTTTATACAGTTTACTAGACCAGGGTGCTCAGATTTCCTTTTCATTACTGAGTTTAAACACAGCTCATGATGATGTCCAGGGGACAGCAGTCTGGAACACTCACCTTTCAACCACAGCAGTAAAGTGTGAAATCTTCCATATTTACTCATAAAAACCTCCCAGTGAAAATTATATCAGGATTACTGACTGTTCTTCAATATGGTTTTCAAAATGATAAATTAAGAAATTAATTAAATATTACACTGGCAAGGACATTAGTAGAATCTGATCCAATTATTGGGCTCAGGTGAAGCTTTGGCTCCACACCAGAACCAGTAACAAACCTTCCAACAGTGAAGTTGCACTGTTACACTAACCAGACTACTTCCTAAGAATACAAGGCTGCCTACAATAATAGTGACCTCTTACTCATCAAATGCCCTTCAATGACTTCTTTTGATCCACTTCAGTGCTTGGAGACTTTCAACCCAGAAACATCTGTGTGAAGATCCACCTTCAATTACTGGAAAGTCAGATTACTTTATGGAGCACCTACACAGTAATTTTCAAAACCAGTAAAAGCTCAGAGGAGACGTAATCCTGCAGGGTGAGGTTGAATTTGGCACTCTATTTATGACTGACAGATGGAGAGGAGGAAAGGTTGTGAATCCTAGAAGGATGCAGCAACCAGGATTTTGAAGTGGTCTATGAATTCTTACAACCAGAAGTTCTGCAAAAACAAGGGGATGAAAATAAGCTGAGATTGAGTCTCATATTATTTTAGCAGCACAGACATCAAGATGCAAGATCTTGGATTGGAGCGAGTAAATTGAGATTCTGCAATTTGATCTACTGTGAAATTTCATGAGCAGAGAAATCCAGGGGACAACTTAATGGAGACTACAGAATTATGTTAAAGCTACAACAAAGTGTTAAGATTTTATCTGTCTTAACATCTGAGAAAAAATATTGTAAATTAATTATTTGCCACAACAGCATGAAATTATAGCTTTCTATAGCATATAATCTTAAATTATGCTACAAGGCCAGACCATTTTATTGTGTGGTTGATATCCTGCTGGAAAAAATCCAAACATTATTTCTCTTCTTTGCTCAGCAAAACCATTATGTTGATTGAATCGGAGCCAATATGTACATTCATGAGCTATCTTGCTTTAACCTTATTTGTACATACATTCTACATTCTATGATTGTAATTTAGTTAGGACAGAACTGCATTTACAATGCTATAGATAAGCTACAGCAAGGGCCTCATCTTAAAGCTATTTTAGGGGCAGTAAGTCCACTTAAAGCTGGCTGTCTCCAAAAGAAACGTTGTTCTGATTCTGAAGACAGGATAAACCTTCCTGTGGAAAATCTGGTGGAGGAAAAATAACACTATATTTGGTTGGGAGCAAAAAAGAATAATGACTTTAGATATTTATTAGTATTTTCTAAAATCTCTAAACCAGAATTCCAGTAAGTACTCAGTTCAATTATTCTGACTGAGGCATCTGAAAGAACACTAGACTTCAGCATTTACAGCTGTGTTCCAATCCCTGAACCCAATACACACTTAAAGATTTATTTAGCCCTTCACCCAGGGTGCAGACATGCAATCCTAAAGGACAATTCTATTTTGGTTAGCGTAGGAACCCCTGTTAAATTGCCATTTGTCACTGTCAAAGCCAACAGAAATCTCGTCAACAATGTGCTACGGCAGAAGCGAGTCAGTGAATCTTTCACACTCTGTTAATACAGATGCTATCAATGCCTGTCTTCCTGCGATAGACCATTTTATGTCACTACAAGCAAACAAATGCTAAAACAAATACAAAGAAGGCATAAATATACAACTCAGATAATTATGTCAGCACACCTTACTGGTGGCCACATGCTATTCCAGAAAAACTATCAGAGAAAATACTAACATGATAGCACACGGCTCTTCAACTAAATCAGAGTCCCAAGGAAACTCTGTAAACTAATCCAAAATTAATCGTTGACTTTACAGTAAAATGCTATTCCTTCATCCAAACACTAATAAGCTTCTGGTAGCTTACACAATCATCAAACTTCTGACTCTCATAAGACAGCTCTTCATGGCAAGGTCAGCTGGAGAGATTAACAACTAATCCATTAATCCACTAGTTTCATGCCAATCCATCATGGAGGTCCTTATAGAAAAAGCCGGGCACAGAGTTCTACATCCTGAAGATAATGTGCAGACTCCTTCCGTAAAGCCCATGTTCTCCTACTTCACAAAAACACAGTTTTGACACTCTGCATATTTTAGGGAGTCCAGACTTCTCCTAAGTGTGTAAGGTAAAATTAATAAAAAAAATACACACACAGAAAAGAACAGCGCATCAACCATTACAATTATTTTCTGCCTTTAAAAAACCCAAAATCAAAACAATCCACAGTGAACCAAAAGCTTTACATACTTTAGAATATGGAAATAACCTTAGAATTAGAATAAATATATTAGAATACTTACATGCCAGAATGTTCCTTATTAGGTTTTTTTACTATTTTTTATAATCTGTAACATACTCTTTAATATTGTGTAATTTCAGAAGGATAACAATATATTTCTTAAAGTGATACAACTATAATGGGAAAAAAAAAGTCTTAATTTATTTCTGTTTTCTCCTTTTCACCATTAATCACAGAATTGTCGAGACTGGTAAGGAACTCTGGCTAGTCCAACTCCCTTGTTCAAAACAGAGCTGACTAGAGCAGGTTGCTCAGGGCTGGGTCCATACAGGTTTTGAGTGTCTCCCATACACCCGTCAGGTATTTACAGACATTGGTAAGATTTCCCCTGAGCTTTCTCTCCTCCAGGATGAACAGTCCCAGCTTGCTCAGCTTCTTGTCTGTCAGACGCCTCAATCCCTTGACATCTTTGTGGCCCTTCACTGAGCTTGCTCCAGTATGTCCATGTCACTCTTTTACTGGGCTGTCCAGGACTGGGCACAGCACTCCAGATGTGGTCCCAGCACTTCCCTCAACTTGCTGGCCAGTGCTCTTTCTCATGCAGCCCAGGAGGCTGCTGGACCCCTTTCCCACACCCATCACCTTTCTAGGTGACTGAGATGAGGCTGACTGGCCTGTAGTTCTCCAGATCCACCTTCTTGGCCTTCTTGAAGATAGGACTGACATTTGCTTTCTACTAGTCCTCAGGAACCTCCCCTGATCACCACAGCCTCCCAAAGATAATTAAGAGCACCCTTACAATGATATTTGCCACCTCCCCTCAGCATCCACAGGTGCACCCTACCAGATCCCATAGACTCATGTATGTCCAGTTTGTTTAGATATTCCCTAAACTGATCTTCCTCCATCAAGGTTGTCTTCCTAGCTCCAGATTTTCCCACTGGGCTCTGGGACCTGTGATTGTTGAGGTCAATCAGCAGATTGTCAGGAAAAAAAAGAAAAAAAAAAAGAAAAAGGTGAAGAAGGCATCATGTACCTCGGCCTTTTCTGTGTCCATTGTCACCAAGCTCCTTCCCCATGAGACAGTGGGCCTACATTTGTCCTAATTTCTCTCTTGCTGATGATATGCCTACAGAAGCCCTTCTTGTTGCCCTTCACATCCCTTGCTAGTTTCAACTCCAGATAGGCTTTGGCTTTCTTAATCCCATTCCTGCACACGTGGACAGTATTTCTGTATCCCATCAGGGTCACCTGTTCCTGCTGCCCCCTCTTGTACACTTCCTTTCTGTATTTAATTTTAGTCAAAGGCTCCCTGTTCATCCCTTTCTGTCACTCCTGTTCCACTTTCTGCTCACTGGGATGGACCATCCTGGAGCTTGGGGGCAGCAATTCTTGAAAACCACCAGCTCTCCTAGACCCCTCTTCTCTCCATGATCATATTCCATGGGATTTTTCCAAGAAAGTTCCTGAACAGGACAAAATGTGCTCTCCAGAAGTTCAGGGTTGTGAACCTGGTATTTGTTCCCTCCTGTCAGGATACTGAAATCCAACATCCCATGGTCATTGCAAAGCTGCTCCCAGCCTTCACCTCCCTGACAAGTTCTCCCTGGTTTGTACATATCAGGTCCAGTAAAGAGCATCCCCTTGTCAGCTCCTCTACAAGCTGCATGAGGAAGTTCAGGAAGTTACCAGTGCTCTCCAGAAAATCCCTTGACTGCTTGTACCCTGCTGTGTTGCCCTTCCAGGAGATTTCAGGGTGGTTCAATTCTCCCTATGAGACCAGGGCCTACAAGCATAAGGCTTCTTCCAACTGCCTGAAGAATGTCACACACTACTTCCCAATCAGGTGGTCTGGAGCAGATGCCCATCACAACATTGCCCATCTTGGTCTCCCTTTTTAATCTTAACTCATTAGGCCTCAGCCAGCTAATCATCAATCCTCGGGCAACACTTCATGCTTTTCTCCTGCTCTTTCCCCTCCTCGCTGTCCCAGCTTGTGCTTCCTGAAGAGCTTGTATCCATCCACCACAGCACTCCAGCAATGTAAGCTATCCCGCTACATCTCTGTGATCCCAGTGACATCATAGTCCTGCAACTGCACACAGGCCTTGAATTCCTTCTGCATTAAGCCAAGAATTGTTTTAAAGTCCGTCATAATCGGCTTCTTTAACATAACCCAGTAATACTGTTGCCCAAAAGAAGAATCACACACACAAAAACTCCTTCAACAACAAAGAGGATGAAAGGAAAAAGCAACTCTGTGTGTTTTATTGGTATTGAGGTACAGTCCCGTTACAATCAGCTAAACATGACCATTTCTTTTTATTATTTTTTACTAAAATGCAACATATAAAAACCATATCAAAAGGTGATTGGTCAGTTAGCTATAAATACAAAACATGTCCACAGAAGATTAAAAAAAAAAAAATGCTGCCTGTTTTGGACATATAACTATATATAACTTCATATTTATGGCTCAGTTCACTCAAGATCTTAAGAATAGTTTTGTTTTCTGTACTATAACTGCTTTCTGCACAAGGACCCAATACAAGGGTTGTTTCTGGGCTTCAAAACTACCATAGGTGAAAACACACGTGACTGACAAGATACAGGTCTCTTACTCTTCTTCACGGTAAGAACTCTGTCTTCCTTTGGAGGAGGCACATGTACAGGTTTCCAAGGAATGGGGTTACAATATGCTGGAACTGGATACAAATTTCCATCAGCACACCCTAAAACATGTAGGAAATACATATAACTAAATAGGAATATTTACACCACTGGTTTTACAATGCAAGCAGTTACAATAATCATCTGGACTAACAAAGATACAACAGCGTCTTCAGAGGAAGACAATTTAAATGATTCAAAGTAATAAATCTTCCATCTTTTTTTTTAACCAATAACTGGCATATTCTTAATCTCTTTTAAAAAATAAGCGGGTCGAATGCTGTGTAACATTCAGAATATTCAGTCCTTTGTATACTTAAAAGCTATAAATGTCTATGAGTTGGCTGCTTTGCATTATTTCAAAGCATTTATAAATACAACTTCCTAAGACCATATATGCAAAGCTCACATGTTTTTCTATGCTTAACTGTTATCCTTGATTTTACTGAGGAGAAAAATACACTAATTATCCACACATACATTAATAATATGCAATTAATAACCTAGGGCCCATAAAGCAGTATCAGAAAACCTAAAATACAACAGAAGGAACGTATTGCCCCATCAGTCATTTGTCTGTAGTGAAATTTCAGTGCATACATCATGTGACTGGGTAAAACAAAGTCTGCAATATATTCTATTGCATGAACACAGCTAAGGAAAGAAATATTTTTCAAAAATCACTTAAACAAGTGATTGCAACTGTGGAGAAGTAAAGAATGTGCAAAACAAAACATGAAGGCAAAGTGTATCACCATCTATAAACAAATGTAAGAAAAAGAGCAAAGGTTTTTCACCTGCCTTATACATTTTCTTAAACATTCAGAGTCTTGAATTTAAGTCCTAAAATATTTTCTGTTGTGAATTCAAATCGCAATGATTTTAGTTGTATGAAAATATAAAGTCAAAAGTATATACATATTTTAAAGATTTAATTAAGCACTCAAACTGAAAATGCAACACTATTTCTTATTGCTCTTCTGCTTTTGCACCATGTGGGATGACAAAAAATGCAAAAATAAAGTGAGACTCCCAAAATACTGCACTACCAACAGCATTCTCTTTAATACTTCCCTTTAAAACAAAAAAGGAATAGGATTACAGAAGCCAAGAAGGTCCAGTGCAGGTGTAAAGCTAAATGAAAAGGAAATCTTAGCTCAGAACACGGGCTGATTCTCACATCTCCTTTTTCACACAGGACTTCTGTCAGCCTCTTATTAATCTCTGCATCTCAAAAAAACACCTCTTTTCTAAGGGACATTCAGGTGCCATAAGGTGACACACACCTGTAACACAAACACTAACTTTACAAGGATGCTAACATAACTGATTTGCTTCAGAGAAACCAGTAATTGGCTCTAGAGGTTCCTATGCCTGATAAGGAAAATGAGCTAAAAACCAGTTATAACTTGGTACGCCACATTTTTCTCTCAAATAATATCATTTTCCTCCCAAATAACATGAAGGGCTAAGAAAAATGTGCATAGGGTCTCAAGAGTGTAAGCTTCTCTAACTTATACCATATGAGATATCCATTCCCATGTGCCAAATTTAGAAACTGGATGAAAATCTTAAACAGGCTTCATTTTACATTAAAAGATTAGAGGGAAGGAACCACAAACCTAAGTCACTACGTATGTGTAGTAGGAGTACAAACCTGCAGAATTCCCACGTGGGAAGCCATAACCATTTAATATAGGGCGTGGTTTATTTCTGGCATTATGTAGCCATTCCTTAAAGATCTTCTCTGATCTCTCTTTCTTCTCCTGTAGTTCAGCTTCCCTTTCTTTTTCTTTTTCCTAAAAATAAAAAATGTAAGATACTTATAGACAAAGCCCTGTACAATATACACAAAATGGTAAATAAATCTTCTGCTGATGCCCAGACTGGTGAATATATTTCAAATATGTTTTCAAATACAAATACACTCTCTTGACAATAGAAAAATTGGGGTTTTTTTCTTTTAAGTCTGGGGGGGGGGGGGGAACAACAACAAACCACAACCCTCTGCATTAATCCAATATTTCTCCAAGAAAAAACTCTCAGAAACCTTTTGGAAGACTACATGTAGAAGATACACTGAACACAATGGGCAGATGATTAGACCCTCTGTGCTGCCGTTAGCCGAGAGAGGTTACTGCATCGGGTACAACCAGCCACTTCTCATGTAGCGATACTCGTACAGCCCTACATCAGCCATGACTGAGCTCCCTCCAGGCTGGAGCAGGCTTGGAGAACCATCCCTCAGAAGTAAGAGTAAAAACAGTATGTTTAGGCATGGCATCTAGATTTAAACTAAATTTAATTGATACTATGAATATGGCTTATAGGAACCTACGTAATGAAGACATGACTAAAGAATGCCTGGGGTTTAAATGTGTCTGATGACTTTCATTTTCTTGGGTTTTAAGGTCCTTGTGCTGTTCATTTTAGCAGCTCAGCAGACACAGAATTAGTTTGTTAAGCAGGAAATAAACACCACCAGTACAAAATATTTAAGCATGTTCAAATTATATGTCAAATTTTGAAAGACTGCAAAATTAAGGACATTAAGGCCTGAAAACTGATTTGATACAGCTTATGGTATTTTAAAGTTAACCCAAAGAAATTATTATATGTATTTGTGAAACACTTACAAACATGTTTTGCACTTGTAAGAACAACTGTTGTAATTACAGGATGAATATAGATAAATTCTTCTCACCACAATCCTCCCCCACAGCTACAACAGTAGCACAGTACTTCTAGAATATTACATATTCTACTGAAAAATTGTAGTGTACTGCTAATTAAATTAAAATACAACCAATCAACTTCACAGACAAGACATCTGGTCATACATTTCATACATTGTAGGCATAACTGTTACCAATATGGGATATTTCAGAGGAATTCTGGATGATTCCTGCAAGCATAGCCTTGTCAGAGCATCTGTTCTAGTGAACTAGAGGACATCAAAGCCCGTACTTTAGGAAGCTCACAGTAAGTAAGAGGTTTTCTGGAGCTCACTATAAAAATTCATAGGTGAGTAATTAACATGAAATAATGTTAAAAATACAACTCCTAGCATCAGATTGGTACAGATAGATACGAAGAAAAATGTTTAAAGTAGAAATATGTGCAAGTATAATAACAATATAATAGTGCTGCCGAGAGAAAAATCATACCACAGTTTCAGTGGGTTTGCAAAGAACCATTAACAAAAATGCATTAATATCCATCTTACTTTGGCCAACCATGCCTCAGTGTCTTTAATGCACTAACACTGCAACTTCTGAAAGTTTTTTTTCATGTACAACACTGTCATTTGATAAATTCTCATCAATTTAATCAACCAATATATTTAACTTACAGACTAGGTAACCCCATCCAAATAAATCATTAGTTGATTAATACCTTCTCTTTCTTCTTCTTTTCTGCTTCTTCAGCTTTTTTCTTCTTTAACCATTCTTTATACTTTACTTCGGCCTTTTCTTGTAACTGCATTTTTTCTAGTTCCCTTGTGGCTTTTTCTGCCATTTCTTTGCTCAGCTTTCGTTCCCTTTCCCTTCTTTCCTACGTGAAACAGATCAAAGATACAGAACAGAAACTTCAGTATATTTCAATGGGCGATTCTTAAGAGTCATTTCTAAGAGTCTTTGAGACACGCAGATTGCTCAGCACACTGAAGCATAAATCGATACAAAAATAGGAAGTTCACATGAGAATCAATGAGTTAGTTTTGTGCTATTCTCTACATTTTAAAATATTCTTTATTTTACTTGCATATGGATTTCTTCTATGAATCAATCTACACATTCCTCCTCTTCAAACGATGAAAGGGAAAACGAGAAAACACATTCCAGGGTAGGCAAAAAGTGGTCACAGAGTATGAACTGAAATTGATACTTCGACATCTTTTCAGTGTCTGTGTATTTAACAGTACACAACAATGTTTTGGGGACCATTCTCTAAGTGAACAAGCATGTATTGATGGCCTTATCTTGATAGGGAGAGGGAGGTATTTTCATTTGAAGACTAACAATAGTTCTCACTTCCCTTCCCTGTAACATGTACAAAATGTCTAGGAATTTAACTCTGGAAAAAAAAGTTGAGATTCTGAAACTTAGGGAAGAATGGAAACAAGATTTTTCTTAACATAAAACAAACCCTTCCATGCTTCAACACTTTAAAAAGGAAAAATAATCTATTTTTGGCAAATTATGCAGATCCTAAGTATCACCTGCCTGTAAAACAAATAACCAATTGTCTAAGTGTTTCCTCCTTCTTCATCTAAAAATTCATCTTAATCTCTTTTATCCAGAAGTGTTCCTCTGTCCCTTCATTACCAAATATTCCCCACACACATCTCTCAACAACTCCTGTTTCGAGACAATGATAGTCTTGAATGTGTAAAAAGCATTAATGTAGATGATAAGACATATGCTAAAGCAAGTGAGTTAAAACCACTGGCAAAGGCAGCTTACAAAGATTTCAATTCTTTTGTTGTTTGCTGGCTTATCTCCGTTGTACATGAAAGTAAGTTACAAAAGTAAGGATCTCTCAAAGCTCCAGTCTTTAGCTAAGGGTCTTATGTAAAAAGCATGAAAATAAATATAGGAGAAAACTAAATATACAAAAAGCATGAAAATAAATATAGGAGAAAACTGAAAAAAATGGGGCCCTTCCATACCTAGGGGAATTGTTCACTAGTGGACAACAATTATAAGCAGAAAATAGACTAAAAACCTTTCTAAAGACTGTAATTAAAAGGCAGGGAAGCTTCTTAGATCATGTCTGTTTAATCACAATACTTCAGATGAGTTTAGCTACTATCTAGGCTGACCCAAAGTTAAATTAGGTCCTACAGAAACAACGATATGCCACGCACACTACCATGAAAGCCAAATTATTGCAAAGTTTTACTTCCAGTGAGACATCCTTCAGAGGGGGAGACTCCCTGCAGAACTGCAGACTTTGCAGCTGCCTAGAAATTATTCTGCAGACAAATCAGAAACGCTTCCTCTTTCTCTCACGCACAGGACAGCTTTTCGTTCATAAAGTTGGCGTACACCACATTCCCAGCTGCTTTAATAACCTGCTTCATGTCAAGCTCCTGTCACTCTGGCCTGCCCAGCTTCCCCCCATCCTCACTACTTACCCATATACAAGTCTATCAAAAATGCTAGGAATGTGCATATTAATGTACCCGTTCTTCAATCCTCCTTTCACTCTCCTTTCACGTACGTATGGGGGGAGGGAAATTATATAATTTGTTTACGCTTGGTGTTGTCAGATTGGGTTTTAAAAATTCTCTTTGATCTTGTGTTCAAAACAGACATGACCTATTCACTAAACCACCAATGAATTTACATACACTTTAAAATATGATTGCAGGTATTACTTAAATTAAGGTATTGATTGTAAAAACATCCAACAACTCATTGCAAGAAAGGCTTGTTCTGCTGCCACCCCACCCAAACATATTATGAAGGAGAAAGGATACAAATCTGCCCCCTGGGTTCACTGCTCTGGGCTGTGATCCTATCAAACCTCCAAACCTAATGAAGCTGGGCTAGGTCAGTACTTGGAAATCCCCCACCCAAACCAAATCCAGCAGTCCTATAAAGCAGTGCTGGTGACTCAGGAGGCAGCCAGTGTCTCACTGAGTCAGTACCAAGCCAGTGTCTCCTCAGCAGAGCTACTAACTTTTCAAGAAAAATCAGACCTAGGTCTATGTGGACAATTGTCAAAGGCATTTAAGATTTGAAGCATCAACCCACTTTCTTCCTGACAGAAGGTAAAAATATTAAATAATTTTCTAGGGAGAAAAAAAGGCCAATTGCTGTCAAAACAGAGACACTATATGCAATTGGAAGAAAATTAATAAAATACATATTTCTGTATTTTCATATCAATGATTAAATGAGAGGCTGGAAAGGGTAAAGTGCAGAGCTGCTTTCTGTTCTGCATTTTCTATGTAGAGTGTCACTGAATAGAAATATTTCCAGAAATTAATGTTGTGGTTTATATTTTTAAGATATGTCTCACAGCAATTCTTTCCCATTTTCTGGTCTGCAGAATGTGACATTTTTCTTTTCATAGATAACTGATGGTTCTATTTCACAGCCATTTGCTCTGACATCTTAGCTACGTATTCTAGCATCATTTTATGCTGACTGATGGCAAAATATAGTCCACGCTGCCAACATCTGAACATACATCCAAATTTCCTCATTTGTCTTCATAATAATCCTGAATATCAATCACATTTAGCAGCCTCAGAAATATGGGTTGTTTGGCCAACTGTTATTATCTTTTCAGTTTAGCCCTATTACACAGCTCAGTCACCAAGTCTAGCCCATAGAAATATTTATTTAATCTCTCCAGAACGGGCATGTGAAAATAAAAGAGGCTGGAAAGGAGGTCTGTGAAACAACACTGAGCTGCAGTTCTCTACTGACAGGTAGGTTTACAATGATTTACAGTTCAAGTTCACACAAAATCAATGCAGACCCCACTGCAGTCTTGTAACTGGGCAATTGTAATATGGTTACATACAAGGATCTTTCTCCCAGACTGTTGTGTTCCTTTCCTGTGGGTGCTCAATATATGTGACAAGCAGAAAGTCTTGGTATACTCAGTCCCTAAACACTGTTGAGGTCTTCCAAAGAATGCAGACTCCACAAATGCTGCTGAAACACATGAGCACTTGTATTTTAATCATCTGCCACTCTGCATTTCTCCTCCACAAGTCTACCTAAAACTCATTCTAACACTAACCATGAGAAATTAGTTCATTCTACTTACAGAAATCTAAAGGCAAGTCTGGATACAATTAAGATTCAGGTACAACCTAGCATTATAACCATGGCATTGACCATGCACAACCTCACAGAAGTTTTGTGTAAAGACATATCAACACTGTGCTAAAAAAAACAAAACAAAAAAAACCAACAAAAAAACTGTTTTGTGAAGTACTACAGGTCTAGATGCTGGAAACCCACAATATGCAGGAACAAAAAAACCCTTAAGAAATTAAGCCCAGAGTCATAGAAAAAAGTTAGATATGTAAATACAAACCTAGGCATGTGAAGAGAAAATTTAAATTCTTAAGTGCAGCTGGTTCTCAAGATTGGAAAGTATTTATGCTAGATACTTAAGCTTCCCTCGCAAATACATTTCTTGAAAGGGTTCAGTCTTGAAAAAGGTGAACATCTCCGCATCTTTTTCAAGTCTAAACTGTCAGCAAAAACCACAGCACATCAGGCTCTACACAAAACGTAGCAGCAACCACTGCTTTGACTCAGAACAATAGTTCAGCTGTTAGAACATTAACCCAGGATAGGGAAGATCCGGATTTCATTACCTCTCTGCCTGAGGGGATTCAAACGAACCTGTCCCACTATGAGGAGAAGACTCCATCTACCAGGCTGCAGGCTGGGATGACAGGATTCTCCACCCCTCTGTTGAAGTGGTACCACTCCTCACAAAATAATGAACAATTCATTGGATGAAAGAAAGGGAGAATGAGTGAGCATGACTTTTAAACTTGAAAGTCATGCTCAAGCTGCTGAACAATCTGTATTCTATATTAGCAATGGTGAGATAAAGCATGCATCAAACAAAAAGTCTTTGGAGTAGGAGTTGGAATCTAAGTCTCTCTTCTGGGAGGAATCATGCAGCACACTAAGAAAGGGAAGCCTGCTCCGAGAACATTGGCATTCATTATAGTGTGTTGGTTCTAGGCTTTCATATTTCTTAGTGCTTTTTCCTTCTTACATCAGCCAATATCAAAATATATTGTAAGAACAAAATTTTCAATGACAAAGCAGCAAGATAGAATTTTCCCATCCCCATTGTTTGTTTTGTTAGAACTTTCTCAGTGGTGGAGAAAATAACTGATCTGTTCAGCATCTACAGGGAGTCGGCATATAAACATAAATGATAGACTTCAAAGGCCTCTTTTTTATGATAAATTCTAGTGAATCTTTACCTCTCAGTTTTATTTTCAATAAAAACTTAATAGAACTAAGAATGGATCCTTTCTTGGCCCTTCAAATACTTTATCTTTTTGTCTGGCTTTAATACACGAGTGCTGTGCATCAGTTCGGAACACTTCCATAAACTGTTCAGGTTTCATGTTTACTCAGCACATCAGCATATTAAACTACATAGTTACAACTAAATATTTCCTACTTTTAAGAAAACATTCAGCTACAAAATCATTGTAGACAATGTTAGAAGAAGCTACATACAAACAGATTTTCAAAATCAATTCAATACTAAATATTTTACAGTTTAATGTTTTAGAGATTTTTCACAGGTTTACTCTAAATCCTGGTATTTTAAAGAGTGTGCAGACAATGTCAGAAGAAGCCTCTTATATAGTTCTTGAATTTGAATTTGAAGAATCACATATTTTCAAAGAACTTGGAAGAATGTGTTGAGTCAGTGAAATACCTTTTTCCCTGAGGTAATAAAGAACTATTAGAAGGATACTAATAGTTTTTCAAGATTTTACCAACAAAATAGAAAATAATAGTGGAAAAAGCAGCTTACTTATTAATGTAAAAAAGTAGGCAAGTGAGCTCTCTATGTACACACGTAAGGGAATATATATAACAAAAGCAGTGGCTGACTTGAAAAATAGCACCATAAGTAAGAAAAAGTTGATGGAATCAATAAAAATTTGAATTTATTTGGGAGCCAACATAACAACATAAATATATACCTACCACATCTCAGCTTAAAAGTAGTTCAGGTTCTACATTACTTCACAAAATTACATATTTGTACTCAAAATGTAATAAAATTTATACTTGGCATAATGAATTATAAGCTTTCAACAGAGCTACACCATTTCAACTCACAACAAGTGATACATGTACAGGTCAATTTCACCTCTTATCAGCTTTAGTCCTTCACACAATGTTAACAGATTTACCCATTTGTGGTTAGTGTAACTTTAAAAATAAAAATAAAAAACCCCACTAAGTGCCAGAATGAATAGACATGAAGGAAACAAGCTTTCACAAGCATTAATTCCAACCTGAAGAAATGAGACAGTAGTTAAGTTTTCAATACCTATTTAAGATTTAGTTTTATGATGAGTTGGGGATTGAGGACATCAATTCCTTTCTAAGTTTCACAGGTCAGCTACAAGTTGCCTACACAGAGCTCCTTACCACACTGGAGACTAAATACAGCAATTAGCAATCAAGCAAACATTTTAACAGACCAGAAGGATTAAGACAGATTCTAATGGGTTTGCTGATCTATGTCCAGTTCTGCATACCACTCAAATCAAAGCTACTTTAATAATGAAAACATGACACTGAACACTGACTTTGCTTGCTCAGCATTTATAATTATGCCCTCCTCATTTTTATCAATAATTTTAACTAGCTCAGAAAGAAAAGTTTTAATTACATACAAAATCATACTAAGTTCAAGTAAATTTACTTCTAGAACCAAAAGCATGTTTGGAGATACTCTAGTTAAAATATTTTGATTGCTCTTCCTGTGACTTGTTAAAAATAGAGCTCTATTACATCTAAAACAAAGCAAGTCAAATAGACAATTTACTGTTTGCCCACAAATGACTCAACCAAAGCAGGGAGAGAGAAAGTAAGACTATTTTTGTCCAGCAGATATCTAGTACCTCAATTAAAATTGTAAAGGCATTAGCAGAACCAGGACAGCACCTGACAGTTGATTTTATTAAGTTTTTAATTCCTAGTGAGCTGCAAAATTTTGCCATATTTGCATAAACATATTTCAGAGCTTAGTATGTT
Organism: Antrostomus carolinensis; assembly: GCF_000700745.2. Classification (NCBI taxonomy): domain Eukaryota; kingdom Metazoa; phylum Chordata; class Aves; order Caprimulgiformes; family Caprimulgidae; genus Antrostomus; species Antrostomus carolinensis. The sequence goes on from NW_010291954.1 coordinate 104,751, forward strand.
CTTTGAGAGCTCACATTTCAATATGTTACTTCTAGTTCATTTACAACCTTTTAAATCTCAAAAGCTATTAACATAGAAAAATATTAAATGGTTATAATACCTTTATTTTCAAAAATAGTTTATGCAAAATTATTGGAAGCATGAAAAAAAACTTCACAGCATATAGTTTTAAATATATATTAAACAGTAAATAATGAAACTGCTCAAGCTTTGCTTCCTAACCCGACCCTAAAGGACTACACTTAACAGTCAGAGCATCACAACTGACATTGCCATGCAAGCAAACGGGCTTGGCATCCAGAAAACCAACAGAATTCTTTTATTCACATGAAAACATTCTACTTCTGACATAAATGTATCTCACATTCATGGTATGAAGATTTTTCCAGCAGTGTCTCCTGGTGCTGGATGCTCAAGATAGAGGAAGAAGTTTCATGTATGCTCAGTTTATTTCCTTTGTCAGGTCAGTATTCAGCACTGGGAAGGGATACAGACTTGTGGAGATCATAGAGGTAACATCCCCCAAAGAACGACCTCCTGCCAAGTAAAACACTTCCTGCAGTCTACACACAGGGCTCGGAATCATTGACTGGATATGAAAAAGGTGAGTGCCTAATGCACATTTCAGTGAAGAACACTGCAAGTTGTGCCTCAAGGAGCACCTTTTGATGCTTCTAGGAGGAAATAAAGTGAGCTTTCCCAAATATGAGATATACAAAAAGAAAATCATGGCAACTGTCAGTGCTCATGAATCTAACCTTAAACTTCATGTCAAATCTTCACATCATTTTAAACACGTTCTTAGTCACTGAATTGACATATTTATCCTTTAGTCTGTGTCCAGATCTGCAGATAATCTTGTGGAAACTTGAAGTGGTAAGATCTATGCAGCACAAAAGTTAATATCCTAAAAACAACGAACCTTTTAAGTTCAGTTTGTTCTTGATTTGAGTGTGGTTTACAGAAAAGACTAGCCAATGAATCATCTGATTTAAATGAAAATCAGATTACTTTTGGTAAAAGCTGGGGACACAGCCTAAGGATGACCTTATCCTTCTAAAAGATAATATGATAAAGTCCACACACAAATATGTTTTTCCCCTTGTCCTCTGGGCTGATGTGATTACCATATAAAAGACCTCCTATTCCCACTGACAATAGAAAAGAAGTTAATCTGTAAATTCACAAAGAAAAAGGTCTTTGGAAGACCCAAATAGCTAGAAATTTAAAGAAGTTGAAGAAGGGAGAGCAGGGGTTGGGGGGGCAGGAAGGAGAGAGAATGAGAACATTCACTGTTTTGAACTGTGAACAATTTTAACAGGCAGCCCAAACTCTTTCAAGACAGTGAATAGTTACAGACACCTATAATTTAATTTGCATTTTAGAAAGGAAAACAGCATTGTTTGTGCTGAATAATAAATCTTGTACTTTTTGCTGTGTACTTTAGCAAGGGAGGACCCTTTCTACATCATAATAAATGCTTAGAGCAGGATTGGTTTTGGGGTGGGTTTAGGCCAATCATCCAGTCAACACTGAAACTAAGAGTAATTAGGTTAGAACCAAACTCAGGTTTTCTAGTGGCTCTAGACTGAATCTGAAGGAGGAACTCTGAAATGGTGAAGACAAACGTACAAGGTCTGGATATTTAGCCCAGCTAGTGCCATTGTGATATTTTTAATCAATATTTATCTGGTTTTATTCAGAACCAGAAGTACAGAACAGTAAGCAACTGGTATTGCTACAGACCATAAGACAATGTATGTACACACCCACGAACTACCAGGGGCTGAATGAGCCCAAGCCTCCCAAATGTTCCCATTTTTTCTACCCAGTACACATGCTCGCTTTGTCTGACACAGAGCTGTACAGTGCCCCATTGAGATCAGGATTCTCTCTGCTTCTGACCCTGGAATTAGGCATCCCTCTCAAAAGAACTTAAAAAAAATTTCTGATCCACTCAGAAATTACTTTTTGGATGAAGGAATTCCCAATTTCTAACTGTGGTCTACTGAGAATTTCCTGAATCTGGCCTCATACCTCAGTTATCCCTCTAAACTCTACCATACTATTTGCCTGTCCACAATGGTACTTAACTAAATTCTTCTTCTGGCTCTACTTGGTGTACAAGACATTGCAGACAGTCAGGACATACACTTTACCCAAAAAGCTTGGGCATTGAACCTAGGAAGTCAGAAAGAGTAGGGGATACTGAAGACCAGAACTCCAGCTATAATTAGCAGAAGGCTACTGCACAAGATGTAGGCCAATTGTCACTTATCTGACTACTCAGGAAACAAATCTCTTTATACCTTATGGAAAAAAAAATAAATTAGTCTTGGAAAAAAAATGTTTAACTGTATTGGTGTGGTTTTATAATTTTCAATTGAGCCAGTCATTCATTCAGCAAACTAAAAACATGGTTGTCCAAACAGCCTAAGTAAATTTTACATAGGTTTACTTAAGCATGGTATGTGCTACAATATTTGCAGCCAAAGCAGTATTTACCTCTTCTCTCTTTTTTTGGACCCATTCCTTGTGCTTCTCTTCAGCGATCCTTTTTCTCCTTTCACATTCTTGCTTTTGCTTCAACTGCTCAAGCTGTATATTCATTTCCTAATTAAAGAAAAAGTATACATCTTAAATCTGTGGGGACCATCTACACCAGTACACTCAATACTGGAAATAGTGCTGCAGATAAAACCATGTAAGGACTAGCTTTGGAAATTTTTATTTCATTAAGATTTTGGAAAAGACGGATGACAATCAACACAAAGATATTATGAAATACAGTCAATGGAAATGTATACTTTTTAGAATATATACTGGAAATACATATTTTAATTAGGATTTGGAAACAATTCAACATAACAAATCACTCTTATTTAAATGCTCTTTTAGTCAGTAGAATCTTAATTTGCAGCAGTACTTTTCTACAATACTTAAAATGTACACAGTGTACTGCTTTGCATTCAGGAAGGCATCAAAAGCTAAGTGGAATATGACTCACTTGTGATGTTTAGTACCAGAAGTACAGGAACCTCAGGGCTTAACTCAAAACTTAAAGCCAAAATTATTGCATATTTTAGCAAACTTTGAAAAATGGAACTTATTTTGAAGATGAGAGAAGAAATTCTGAAGTATTTTATCTCTATAGGACATATATGACTAAGATGACACTTTGAGACGTGTAGCATGTCTAACAGTAGCATTAGCACAAAGTGCTGTTTTTCAGTGAAAATTCACACCTTCTCACATAGATGGAATTACTTCCATTAAACTGATTTTATGGTCCCTACACTGCAGTCAGTTTCAGAGAGAATCCCCTTTTCTTCTGACATTGAATTTGAACTTAGTAAGACATCAAGAAAAAATAGGAGCCTACAGAGAGCTCCAAGAAAATACAGTTGCTGTATTGAGGCAAAGTTACAACTAACACCTCCTTTGGGTTCTGAGAGATCTGTACTGCAGGGATCCTGGTTCCTGTAAAAGGTGATGGGGCTGTGAGTACCTCAGAAGACCCCATTCACTATCCACTCCCAGTGTTTATCCACATTTCCAACATTCAGGGCATCCGCAGTGCTGTTGTCAGCAAAAGATCTGAAGCTTCACAGTGGTTTCTTAGGATATATGCAAATGTAGTAAGACATTTTTATATCACAATCGCATACTTTGTTCTCTTCTGGCATCTTACAAAGAGGCTGCTTGTATTTTGTCCGCTGATATAAGCTATTTGAGTTGCCTACATTGCAGTTTAACATCTAATGTTTTCAAACTCTCACAAATTAAAAATAAAACATTCACCTATTCCACTGATTTCTACACAGCTTGAAGTAATGCTTGTCCTATGATTTAAGCGAGACATCTTCCAGATTATATTTAGTACTGTATAAATGCTAACGTGTGATACACAATACTAAATCACTTTGGTTCCTCATGAAGACCACATGAGAAGTCCATACACAAATCACATTTTCTACATGACACCAGAAATTGCTTTGGTTCATTTTTTGTTCTTAAAAATCAAATCAGGGAGAGATGATTACCGAACTGGAATCTAAAGGGGAATTAATGAAATTTGTGGTAAATATTAACAGATCAGAACGCATTCCTCAAGTTTAACAAACTATTTTGGTGTTATGCTGACCTCTAAAAGACTGTTCCAGAACCTTCCAGCGGTGGGTGTTTTATAAACAGCATGAAGTAGCCCACATAAAACAGCTGCACTTTATAGATAAAGTGAATCACAGAAAGGTTAGGACATTGCTCAAGGTCAAATAGTAAATCAGTAACTACAGTGAGAAATGATCTAACTTTGATGTGATTGTTCTAACCACTACCCAATACTTTCAATTTGATTTTAAACAACAGTATCATTTAATCAACTGCAACTACAAACATATTAATCAAGAAAAGATACAGCCCTCTCACTTAATTCTGCCCTAGACCAGTATTCAAGAAATGTTCATTTGCAAGGGAGCAAAAGATGGAAAGAAGGGGGAAAAAATGCTAAGATGGGTAAACCTACCCTGGGAAAAGACACCAAACAGTTGTATAACTACAGACTAAGTGGGTGACAACACTGTGCCTCATATCTGTACCAAGCAGCTTGGCACGCTTACACCCAGCACACGCCCTGTCGTGTTTTACTACCTACATGCAGGAGTATGTACCCATGATGAGAATCAAGGTACCAATTATATAAATATCTTTTAATCCTTTAAACTTGAACCATTACCTGACAGTTGGATAAGCAAAATATTATAGAGCACCACTTCAATGAAAGCATAACATTTAACAAAAGAGAATGCATGTAGCATGAATCATGTCAGCACTGTAAAACACAAACACTACGTAGGCCCAAGACATTAAAAATAATGGACAAAACTACTTGTGTTTCTGCAACCAAAGGGAAAAAAAATCCTGTATTTTGGTGCTTCCTATCTTCTATTAGACTTAACATCAAGCTAATTGGATGTACTCACCTCTGCAGCTCTGGCTTGTAAGCGGGCACGTAGTTCCTTCTCTTTGCCAATGAACCATTCTTCCCATGGTGAAAGATTATCTTTCAAAGGTGATTCTTTTTTTCCCCCTGCTCTTTCAGAGTCTTCAGCCTTCCTGAATTAAAAACGAGAAATGTAAAAGAATATTATCTGTAATATATTGGATTGAAAAGTTAAGTAGTGCTACTGCCTTGAAAAATGACATTTCTTTTATGGTATATAGCTACAACCATGACATTATTTTTCTACTTGCTTAGTAATCTCTGGAATGGATAAATAGCATTTATAGTGTAACGCTGACCATCCCCTTTATGTTCTACTTATGAAATTCTAGCTTGTTAGTGACCTTTTTTTTCTCCTGTTCCAAACTGTGGAACAGATTCAAACATTTCCTTTTATGAACTAAACAAAAACTAATACCAGAAACATCAAAGTGTTACCTTCCTTCTCACATATGCAAACCGAGGGAAATGAGAGATTTAACATTAACATCCTGTCCTTGGTCACAGAGAGGCTCCATGTATCAAGTGGCCTTTAGCATGAGCAAAGGATAATCAAGAACATTTTTCTTCATTCATGTCCTATAGAACTGGATTCATGATATCAAGCAACATCAGCATTAAGAATCCATTCACTCCAATAGGTAAAGTTTTCCACCCTAAGAAGCTTTCACGGGAAACATGCTTAAGAAATATGGCTTGTGTACAATACGTGATGATATTATACAAGGTTCTATTAGACTTTTAATGGGATACCTTGCATAACTCATAACTTCTTTACTCATGAATAATGCAGCAATCCTAGCCTCAGGCCAGTAATATCTTTTATAATATCCTATACATGTACTGCCTCGTAAGTAAGACAGTCTATTAGGCTCTAAGTCAACAAAAATTGAAAAGATGCCAAGAGATTCTTTAGAAGATTTCTTCTATCCTATACAGAATTTTTTCTTAATGACAAAACAGTGAAACTAGACTTCACTTTAATATTTTATATGGACATATGGGCTCTGGAAATATCTACCTCCATACTTCACTACAGTAATTCTGTTTGCTGAATTCAAGCTACAGAAAAGGCATCCAAACACGCACATGTTAGTGCTCCTGAAAGAAATCTTTTAAGCATAAGACATCTGTGTTTTATTGATATCAAAGTGTTCACAGACAGCAATATTTTGTTGCAAAACATTTTACGTCCCAGTAACCTTTAGAATATATTCCTGCAATACAAAGCATTTGGGGACAATGTCAGCACTAAGGAGTTTTGTCCTACTCTGCTCCATTGCTGCTCCCCCCACGTGTGCGCACAAACACGACTGTTGGCTGGTCAAGTCGTGACACGTCCAGGGGAACTGACTCAGGCTGAAACTAACCTACAAAAGGGTTGTTTTCCCCACATGGAATCAGCCCCCAAATGTTCTTCATATGGTGCTGCCACCGAGATGTGGCACAATGGAACGGCCAGGACACACAGAGCGCATGGATGGAGGCAGCACAGGACAAGCACACCTGAGCCCAGCGTTGTCAAACACATCCTGCTGCACCCCGGGGCTTCTCTGCTACAGCACTAACACACACCAAAAACTTACAGACAGTTATTAACCAGGGACGTGTAATAAGGGATGCAACTTAAGAATGCATAATAACATGTTTCCTTAGAAAATAACTCTCTGAGAGTTTATTAAAGATAAGGATAAAAGTATTATGCATTCAAATTCTGGAAACCAAGGCAACTTTGTCCAGACTTGACATTTTGGGCAGGGATACTTCCTCAATACATTCTTTTGCTATGCACGATTTGCATTATGGCACTTTGTACTAGGATAATGCTGACATATTAGATCAACCTGAGAAAAAGTACTAGTTGAAGGAATGAATTAAGAAAAAGAATATTTGCTATATGTTTTCTTGTATCAGTAATTATAAAGTTGAAGCTGTTAACTTCTCAAAACAAAAATTCACAATAATAAATCAAAAACCTGAATGCATACAAGAAACAGCAGAAAAAGAAGTTTAAAGAGGAAAACACAGGCTGAATACAAAGAACTGTTAGTCTTCTGCAGTACTGTGTTGAAAGGTCTCAGACTGCAGCAAGGCAGAGATGAACCCAGTCCTTCCCAGTGTGAATCCCAGCCACGACTCGCACTCGCCCTGGCACACGAATTATGTATTTTGAACCACACAGACCCAAATTCCACAGGGCCATTTTCTGAAACACTAGCATGTTCACAGCTATGACCTTCCTCAGAATAATTGAAATAACAGACTTCTCAAAGTAGCACATTCTCAAGTGCACATTTGTATTTAAATTCAAGTATGTTAAATTGAATTAGACACAGTTGGCATTAGAACTGAAGTCTGATTCACAGAAAACACTGTGATTATCATTTACCATGTATTCACTTAAGTTATGCCATCAAACATAACACTGATCCATAATGAAAGTATGAAAATGCCTAACATCACTTCACAAGGCCTTGTTTTCAGCTTTTCTCTTTTGCAAATATTGTATTTCCCACGTTAAATATCTGCCTCCAGCTAATTTTTTTGTGTAGTTTTAAGAGGACAACAACAAAAAGACTCTTTGAAAGAGTGACATATGTGTGTGGGGGGGTAGTGGCTGTGTAAGAAGTGTTTTTTATTATTATACCTTTGAGATCTTGGCAGTTATACACGGAAGCTGCTATAGGAACATTTGGTAGACATTTATTACAACACAGCAGCAGTGTTATTCAGGTACAATGTCTGCAGGAGTGAAATATATATCGTGCCCACAGAGTTTAATGAGATTGTTCCAACTCAGGCCTTCACAGAGGTCGCCTTCAGTTGCATCTTACCAGGGAATACTGCGGCAACAGGCCCAAAAATGGAGAGCTGTTTCAAGCAGCATCTCAGGCTGCAGAGACACGTAGTACTTTGAACTGAGTGCTACAGAACTGCAGGGTACGTAGACAAAATTGGTTATTGGGAAGGAGTAAAAGAAGAGGTAATGGAACACCTGAATCAAGAAGGATCATAAACAGGCTAATAACTTTTTCACTCTGAAGCTTCTATTTCTTGACTACATTTGGACTTTTAGCAGTTTTTTTCAAGAAATGCTTGTAAGAAAAGTTCAGCATGGCTCATGTTCCTTCAGTGCTCTCCATGGAAGTCTGAGAACTACTGGAACCCTGCACTTCCATAGAGCTCAGTGTCCTTCCCTTACCCCACTGGCACTTTTAGCTCAGTTCACTCTTGCTAGTTACATCCACCATCAGTTATTGCCCAGACCTGCAAAGCTCCCATTGCGAAGGTGGTATTCCAGGCACTCCCTGCTTTTCCCTCTTCTATTTTAAAGGAAGGAAAAAGAATTATTTATTCTTCTGTCAAGCAGAGGAGATCCTGAGTGAAAGAAGACCTATTAGTTTTGAATGTAATTGAAAGGGAATGAAATTAACAAGGGGAACAAGAACTGTGCAAGGCAGGCACATGAAACTGACGCCGGAGGTGACTATGGACACTCGGCAAAACAGCCCTTTAGTCTCTAAGAACATTTAAAAGGACGACAGGAACGGCTGCCCCTTTTTAACTTGCAAAGACCCCGAGGCTCAGGTCAACAGCTTATTTTACAAACCCATGAAAATACTCAACAGCCCATAGAAAAGCCTGCAGCAACCGGCAACTTCCCAAGACACAACAACAGGGCAGCGAGGCACCTCAAGTGCTTCTCCACCCCCAAAAAATGTGTATTTACGTGAAATAATCCTCTGTCCTCAACAGAGGCCTCAAGCGCCGGGAGGGGAACACGGGGTCCGGCCCCGAGCTCCCCGGGCCCAGCCGCGGGGTT
>NW_010291955.1:0-2119 GCF_000700745.2 Antrostomus carolinensis
TGCATTGCACAGCAAAGCTGCTGCTCCCAAACAAGCTAGGGAGGAAGAAGAGGGTCAGAAGCAGGAGGTGATGGGGGCTGAGCAAGGCAGCAACCTGCTGGCTGCAACACCAGCAAGGGTCACCAAAGCAGAGGTGCCAGGTGAAGGCAGCAGAATAGCAGCCGAGGGCACAGCCACCTGCCTCAGCCCCTATCCCCATGCCAGCTCTGCACCGTGGTGCTATGGGGAGGAACCAGCTCTGGCCATGCTGGTGTGGTCACCGTGCACCCTACTCAGACCTGCCTCAAGGAACGGCCTCGGCCACCAGCTCCAGCCCAGGCCAGTGCCCCAGGGCTGGGAGTGAACCACTGCCCACGGCAGGAGTTTGGGACAGTCGTTATGACCACCCACTGGCAGGCATATTTGGATATTAAGACTTGGTAAGTCCTGCCCAGTGAAGACAGACTCACGGTGTCCAAGGCTGTGGGTTCAGTAACAGCACTTCCCCTCATCTTTCTTTTTATGTTTATTTTTAATTGCTTGTGCCTCTTTCTGCCCTTTGCGTAGTCTCCCCTCACCTACACCCACTCCACAACCCTGCCCAGATTTCTCTGGATGACTCCAACTATAGCAATCCACATCACCAGGTCATCCCATCCCCTTCCCTTGTGCCAGCTGGGGAGCACCAGCCACCTTAGGGACACAAAGTCCAGCTTTGCCCAGGATGCTGGTGCAGAGGCACATCACATCAATGATGTGCGCCCATGTCCCAACTCCCTGTCACCAATAGCCCAACTCAATGCTGAACAAAAAAGGGCCAATGCTCACCAGGGAGTGCAGGAGAGTGTGAGGACTCAGAGAGGGAGAACATGGATGGGGAGGAATATTTCTTGTTCTTCTGCTCCATGAGGACACCTCCTGCCCTCCTCCCACCTTGAGAACCACGGCTCTGGAGCAGGCTCAGCCCACGTCACCAGCCACGCCACCCTGATGAAGTTCAGCACTATAATTACTCCTTTTCTTTGTGGTTTGCTCCGAAATGACGAGCTCTCTGCGACTGCCCTTCTCTGACCGCCCTCTTCCTGCACAACACGCTCTCCTGCATACCTTCGGTAGCGGGATGAGGGGTTAGGGGCCAGGCAGCTGAGCCCCAGCAGCTGGGGGAAGGCAAGTTCCAGCACAGGACTGGGGGCAGCTGGAGGCAGCTGCCTTCATCCCCTGCTCAGCTGTTTGTGCTGCAAGAGCCACTGAGCAACGGGATCAAGGGGTGTCACGTCCAGTGCCATGGGAGCATCTCTCGGGAGCCCCAAGCCCTGGGAGCAGCGAGAAGGAGCAGGACTTGATGCCATGTGTTGTCTCTACTGCAGATATCAGGGAGCCAACATTTTCACCTGGGGCATTGTGGTGGGGCCAAAGCTGCAGTGGAACTGGTGAGCATTGGCAATGTGCCTGCACCCATCCGCAGGGCTCCCCGAGGGTCCCCGTGCAGCCTCCCCAAAACTCCTCCACGTGCTTACAGCAGTGACAAAGAGAGATGCCATCCACTCACCCAGCATCACCCCAGGGTAGGTGTTGTGGACCAAGGGAAGGAATGCCCTGAAACAGGGTCCTGCATGACAGCAGCCCAGGGCAACCTTGATTCATGGCGATGGAGAAGGCTGGAGACAACTGGGATGGGGACACGGGCTCTGGCATCAACTCTGGGCTGTACGTCTGTGCTGACACAGAGGGAGAAGGAGCCAGAGCCCTCACTACCCCTTCAACTTTGTCTCCTGGCTCTTCTTGCAGGCATTTACACTGAAAGCCTCCTTTGTACCAGGACCAAGAGCTGGCTCACTCTGCAAGGCAGACCCCAGACAGCTGGGATCTCCTGTAAAACTCATCCCCAGCAGCTGTCCTGGGCTTCTGGAGTCCCTCTGGATGCAAAGGGCCCTTCCCTTTCCCCCTCATGCCACTGGGCAGCTGGGGGATTCAGCAGCTTAGATGGTCTTCTGCTTTTAAAGTGCCCAACCATCTCTAGTTCAGAGCTTGGGAAGCTCAGAGCAGCCCAAACCCAGGAGGATGAGGCCAAGCACCGACCCACAGAAGATGGGGCCCCAGGCACCACACACACGGTGGCTGGGGACAGAGAGCCTGTAAT
>NW_010291955.1:2131-9127 GCF_000700745.2 Antrostomus carolinensis
GCGGTGTCGGGGGACAGAGAGCCTGTAATGGAGGTTCAGGCTGAAACCCATCATTGGGCTGGGTCTTAGAGCTCAGTCATACCCAGCTGGAGATGGACCAACCTGCTATCTGCTGGAGGCTTTGCCCACTCTTTAAAACCCAGCTCAGAAAAGCCACACCTAAGCCACACACATGCACAGTGAGAGAAACCCACTCAAGTCTTATCAGCTCCACTACTGACTCCTGATTTGATTTTAGACCATGCACACAACCCAAAACCTGGCCTCTCCACGGGCTCCGTTACTGCCCTGTGACCACAGGGCTGCACAACAGAGAGGAGGTGGAGAAGGAGCACAGGACCATCCCGGGGTGGGGAGAGAAAGGGTGCATGGTCCAGCTCTGGGGTCAGGCACAGACCTCCCAGGTCCTGGCTCAGCCACCACACACCATCCCACAGCGCCTGGGGAAAGGCACAGGGTGGGCTGAGGAGGTGGTGCCCTCTGACCGACTGCTGCATCCCTCGCAGGAGAGAGTTTGTGGGTGATGAGGAACAGAAAAATAATGAACAGGCCAGAAGAGAAAAAGGAAAAAAAAAATAAAAATCTTCAAAACATTGGGGAGAATAAATACTGGCTGGCGGGGGAGGGAAGCTGGCTTTAATACAGGATTCATCAAAAACAAGATAGAGCTAATATAAGCCAGGGCTCCAGTTTAATAGTGGCTCTGGTCCATGATGTTATTGGACTTTGGCTCTAAGACCAAAAAAAACCCTGACTCTTGCTAATGAAAAGGCAGTTTCTGCCCCACAACCATAAGCAACAACACTAAACAACAAACCATCACCACAGCGTTCCACAACCGCCGCCTCGCCAGCACCTCAGAGGCTTTTCTAGCTGCTGCACAGGCGGGTGGGTCCGCACATGGGGCCTGAGCTGGCAGAACCATCATCTTCTGCAAGCACTCAGGCTTTTGGCATTTTCTTTTTTGTTTCTCACAGGCTTGAGAGCATTTTTTTATTCAAACTGACAGCTCTTTCAGCCAGGATAAACCCAAGGATAACAGCCATGTACACGGACACATCTGAGCACACATCCAAGACCAGACTTGAAAGGCATCACCAGCAAAAGAGCAGCACACACTGCTCGGCGTCCCCACGTGGCTCTGAGCCCGCAGCAGGGGATGAAGGCAGGCAGCAGCCAGCATCTCACCCAAGCAGTTGCCCGGAGCTGTACTCACCTTCTTCTCTCTTTGGTGGGCTCTCCATCAGCACCGGCTGTGGCTTTGGCTCTGCCTGGGGAGGCTGGGTGGCCAGGGGAGGCTCTGAGCTCTCCACTTGTCGTGCCGGAGGGGCTGGGACCTCAGCAGCCTTCGCTACCTGAATTTCCACGCGCTTGGTGGCCGTGTCGGGTGGAGGAACGTTGGCCGTCTCGGCTCTTCGCTGGGGTATCTCAGGGATCTTTGATGCTGGCGCCTCCACCCTCCGGAGACCCGGCTCCTGGGGCTTGCCGAGGGTGATCTCAGTCCTCCTTGGGGTGGGTTCAGGGGGTTTATGCCCCAGCACATCTGCTCTTTTGAGGCCAAACCTCGACAACCCTGAGGTGGAGTTCTCCACCTGCTTGGATGAGATGTCAATGGAGATTTCTGTTCTTCTGGACACCGGCTCGGGCAGTTTGGGTCCAGCAAGCTCCACTCTCCTCAGAGAGGGCTTGGGTGATCTTTGGCCTGTGGGGTCTGCATGTCGGGCGGTTGGCTCCGAATTCCTGGCGCCAAGTTCCTGAAACTTCTGTGTGGAGCTGGACACGGTGGACCTGAGGAGGGGGTTTGGGGTCCGCCTTTGTGGGATGGAGGAATTTGAAGATTGATCTACCTCCTCGACCTCAAAAGATCTTTTCAGAGCTGAAAAACACAAAAAGGAGTTCAGAATTTAGTTACCATCCATGTGAGCATCTCAAGAGATGCTTAAAGACACTGTCTGAGGCTCATAACCCTGTTTCTGCTCCTTCGCCTGAGGGTTCATAATCCCATTTAAAGCACGTGAGGACTGAGGGGCAGATTCTGCCTCTTCAGACAAGTTACAAACCCAGTAACAAAACTAGAACCAGAGCCAGGAAATTCAACCCCAAAGTAGAAACCACTCCCTTGCTGCCCTCCATCCCACCCGCACCCCACGTGTGCTCAGACGGGAGCAGAGGGCCCTGTCACAGGGCAGAGCACAGCGCCAGACTCGGGGACAACCAGAATCCAACTCCCAATACCTCCCTTTCCTTCTCGCATCCAAAGGATGTGCAGATAAACACCGGCTTCCCAGTGAGCACTGACAACAAAATCCAAGTTGGGAACAAGAAAACAATGCCAGGAGAGCACCAAATCCACATAACTGCAGCAAGAAAACCAAAGGTGGCAGCCACAGAAGCTCATATCCTTAAAAACAACCCAAGAGATCACCTGAGCCAAAGACAAGTGCTTTGAAAACATTGACGTGAGACACCGATACAAGGAAGGGGACAACTGAGAGGCCTTGGGGACATCCTAAAATCCAAACACAGTCATCCCCATTTTACCAGTGGGCAAGTTAGAGATGGATGCAGCGTCAGATTGGATGTTCTGATTCATGCTTGAAGAGGCAGCAGTCCTGCCTTCAACGAGCCCCAGCACCGCACCGGATCTGCCCCCACGCTCTCACCTGCAGTAGAGGAGACGCACAGGTCACCCCCACGAGTGGAGTGGCACTTGGACAGGTGCCCATCGTTCAGCTCTACCCATCATACGGGTTCCCCTCAGCACACAGAGCTCCCTGGCCGGGCAGGCTACATAAGAACGAAATCCCCAAACCCACCTGAGCCAGGAGAGTGGTTTTTTGTGTTTTGGTGAAACCCTGGCCCAGGTTGCCCAGAGAGGTGGTAGAAGCCCCATCCCTGGAAACATTCAAGGTCAGGCTGGACGGGGCTCTGAGCAACCTGATCTGGTTGCATATGCCCCTGTCACTGCAGGGGCGTTGGACTGGATGGCCATGAAAGGTCCCTTCCCACCCAAACCATTCTGTGATTCTATGATTCTAAGGAAAACTGATGGATACTGGTGTCAGACCCTCAGCGTGAGGACACAAAGCATCACCAAAGGAAGGCTCCATCTGTGGAGTGATGCTCCCATCCTAGTCACACAGTCAAGGGCCAGTAGCTTCCTGACCATGTCATGGCTCATACCTGGACATCCATGTGTTCCCCACACAGCCCATCCCACCCTACTCCAGCTAGTCCTCTTAAAAGAAGTAGATGTCCTTAAAACCCCCTGCTCTGCACAGGAGCCATCCAGGTGGAAACAAAAGGCTGAACTTCATGGGAAAGGTGAGAAATGCAGGGAACCACTGCTGAATCCCATCCAAATGCCATGGGCTGCCCATATCCCCTGTGCCCCGCAGCACCCAGGCAGGCACGGGGTCAGGGCAGGATGAGGCACAGCCCCACATCCCAAAGGAGTCCCCATGAGGCGAGGCTGAGCCAGCATGGTGACACTCATCAGCAATATCCTTTACATCAACAGGATAACACCAGTGAGATTTAGCCTTTAAAAACCTGGGCTTGAGGTCAGACAGGATGTCAGGAGCAATGGGGAAAGACTGGACCACAGTGTTCCCCCACCCTGGGATGCCCACCCACCCCTAGCGTGGAGCTGGAGGAGAGCCACCACATGGAAGGCACCTCTTCTGCTCCACAGGGCTGCTCCAACCCCCCGGGGCAGGGCCAGGGGACCTTCCATCCCTTGGACACATCCGTTCACTGGAGAGGAGCCATCTGGCACGGCTGGGTCCAGCCAGAGGGACAGGAGCCATCCATGTGGCAGCTGCTGACACTCACCACCCCCCACTCCAGGCAGGAGCTGCAGCTGCCTCCATCCTGGGCAGCAGGAGCTGGGGACATCAATGGTCCTATCCATGGCAGCAGCTCTGAGGGGTCCCAAAGGAGACGCCAAGGAAAGTGAGACCCTCTGAGCTGGGGCTCCTGTCAGAGAAGCCACGCGATGGGGAGGCACGCAGGGGTTGAAGTGTTGGGATACAGGCTTTGGGCTGCTTTCCCTTTTTGGGTGGGAATACCCAAAAACTGTTAAATACGAACACCAGGCTGCAAAGCCAGCCAGAGCGGGCACTGCAGAGACTGGGACCCTCCCCAGGATGCTCCATGTTAGTGACCCAGCAAAAGTCCTTCCCAGGAGCCCCTCTGTGCTCGAGGACAGACAGACAGACCAGGAGCCTCTCTGCGCTCAGGGACAGACAGACAGACCAGGAGCCCCTCTGTGCCGGGGGACAGACAGACCGACCAGGAGCCAGACAGACAGACCAGGAGCCCCTCTGGGCACAGGGACAGACAGACAGACCAGGAGCCCCTCTGTGCCCAGGGACAGACAGACCGACCAGGAGCCCCTCTGTGCTCAGGGACAGACAGACCAGAAGCCCCTCGGTGCTCGGGGACAGACAGACCAGGAGCCCCTTGATGCTCAAGGACAGACAGACCAGGAGCCCCTCGGTGCTGGGGGACAGACAGACTAGGAGCCCCTCGGTGCTCGGGGACAGACAGACATGGGCACAGACACACATCCATGTCCAATGGGTTGTGGTTCAGACTCTGGCACAGGAACTGCCAGGAAGCGATGGGTGCCTGGGACGGGATCCTGGCTGGGGTGGGCACAGGGAGGGACACACGGGGTGATTCACCCTCAGCATTAACCGCATGGAAATGGCACCACAGCCGCTTTATGGCTACGAGGAGAGGAA
This sequence comes from Antrostomus carolinensis, assembly GCF_000700745.2. Lineage (NCBI taxonomy): Eukaryota > Metazoa > Chordata > Aves > Caprimulgiformes > Caprimulgidae > Antrostomus > Antrostomus carolinensis. The sequence continues at coordinate 6,880 of NW_010291955.1, forward strand.
AGCACCCAAGCACATTTAACATCCACAATGTAAAACCCAGGAAGGGTCCCACGAAGGGCACTTAGTGACAAAATTCCATCTTGCATCTCAAAAATACTCAGACACTGGTAAAATGAGGGAGGGAGGCAGTAAAGAAAAAGAAATATTTTTTCCTCTGTTTTTTCTGCTGTTTTCTGAGTCCTGCAGAGCCCTCCCAGCCATGTCACCACTTGTTTGCAGAGGTGAGATGCTCTCTGTGGCAATCTGCTTTGCACACCTGATGCACTGCAGGTCTATGTCTAAGTCTCAACATCCCAAGAACAAATAATCAAAAAAAAAGTCCCACACTTGAGAGCTGTTCCGATGTGTCCATAACTCTCAGCTCTTCAAAACTGAGATGGAGCTCAGATTCTCCAGCACAGATTTCTCTATCGTTTTCCTTCTCCATCACACCCTTAATTCAGAAAATATCATTTTAGCTATCTTTTCCCCCAAATCCCAAGTTTCAAACAATGCACCAGCAAGCCCAGTTTGCATTTTGCAGGAAAACAAAGGGAGTGGAAGGGACAACCCGACCGGGAGCCTTTCCCTGGCCTGAGGCAAAGCTGGGCAGGGGACAGCAGCGGAGGAGATGGCCCAGCCAGGCACTGCCACCTCCTCGATGGACGGGCTCTCAGTTTTGTCCATGTCAGGCTTTTAAAACCTGCCTGTGACTCCTCCAGCCAGCCAGCTCAGCCTCATTTTATTCCCTTCAATAAAGCAGTCTAATAACCTCATGACAGATGTGTCTGGAGGAACAGTTTGAAAGTCAATGCTCTCAAGGAACCCTATAGCAAAGGAAATGCTGGCGAGCGTTTCCTTAATGAACATCCCCCTGGACATTTCTCAATACCAAGTGGTTTGAAGATTTCTTTTTGACCCGATAATGAGCTCTGGATACAAAGAGCCCTGCTGACCTCCAGGGTTCATTGCACAAACCACCTCCATCATTTCAGCTCCTTTGAGTCCCCCTGAAACTTGCTACTGCCAAAAGAAATGGTGGCATCAGTGACTGGGTGGTGGGTCACTCGATGGGAACGCTGGAGCTGCTGCACATGGCCCTTTCTTTTGACCTCAAACCTCTTAAAGTGCCCCAGGTCAGGGATAAACTGGCCCAACACCACCATCATAGTCTTTCTGGAGCATAGCCATCCCCTGCCATTATTGAAGGGCTGGACTAAATACAACACCCACAAATGGCTTTTCTCCAGGTCCTTCTGAGCCCTGCTGCAAAAAAGAGAGAAAGGTCAAAGCCCAGACTCAAAGGGGTTGAAAAAGTCTGAGGAAGAGCTGCAAAACCGTGATTACAGTCACAGGAGGCTTGAGCCATCCAAATAACATCTCCCGTGCCAGTACTGTGGCCCCAATGAGCAGTAAGGGGGTACTGAGGGGCTGGGCAAGGAACTGTCACCCCAAGAGAGGGTTGGAAATGGCTCAGCACAATTTCTGACAGCAAAATCAAGAGGTCTTCCAGCCAACGTTGTCATTGATTTGCCTGGGGACAACCTGAGAGCTTTCCCACCCGTGGCTTTCTGCAGGATGGTATTTCCATCTCGTGCCTCTGGTCACACAGGGATTTTGGTACCCAGCTTGTCCTGCTGGCACATTTGGCCACTGCCCTGAGTCCAGCATGGCCCGGAGAAGGTCAAATATCCTATACACAAGAAAGGAGAGCGACTGTGACCCACAGGGTTTGTGTTTCCACCTTCAAGACCGACACCTGATGCCATGAGCATGATTCTCAGGGATGCCACCTCCAGTGATGCTGGCCCTCAGCATGGCTGAGCACGGCTGTGGCTCCCCTGCTCCGCATCGCCTCTCTCCTGCTCCTTGCACAGAGAAGAGAAAACGACCTCAGGAAGCAAAACAGCTCTCGAAAAAAGAGAAAAAGCTTAAAAATAGCCTGTCCTGCCTGGAGCCAAGAAAGGAAAGTAAACAGCCCCTGCTCCAGATGACCCTCCTCCTGGCTTCCTGCAGGGACGCTGCCGGATTCATTACAACAACAGGAGCCAGGGGCCGGGCAGCGCTGTGGGCCCCGCACGCTTTCCCCACTGCCCGGTGCCAGGGTGCCCTGCCAGCAGCCATGGCTAATGCCCCAGGTCCCCGTGGGGCTCAGGGTCCACATGTCCCCAACACCCTGGGCCAAGGTGTCCCTGTCCTGAGCAGGGTCTGGGATGGCCATGCCGCAGGGTTATCCCCATGATATTTTCCAGGGGATTTGGGGTGCTAG
>NW_010291955.1:9190-9732 GCF_000700745.2 Antrostomus carolinensis
CGGAGGTGTGGAGCATCACCAATCCTTCTCTTCCTCTGGAGGTGCCTGCGCCAGGGGCTGAGCACAAACCGGCGTTACCAGCGACACGCGCTTCCTTTTAACCAATTCCAAATCAACTTGGGCAGCTCCAGCTCAATCTGCCCTCACTGAAGGGAGCAGCTCCCTTCCCACGGCAGGGAAAGCCCCAAATCCCCTAAAATGAGATCTCCAAGCACTTTGTTTCAGATGCAACCCACATTCCTGCCAGCCTCTGCCTGCAACCACCATCCTTGGGCTGTGAACCCCTCGTCATGGTGACCCTATGGGGACAGGACCTTTGCAAAGCTCTCGAGGTAGCATCGTTTTGCTCAGCGTCACCAAGTTGTGGCTCTACTCCACAGGACCAACCAGGCAAGGCCAGCTTTTAAAACCACCACTATTAATTAGCAGATGGGGAAGGCGTGGGCTTTCCGAGATGGACCTGCTGCAGGCAGCTCTGCCGGCTGCGCACAACAGCAGCGGCTCCTGCAAAGTCACAATCTTGACCCAAATGTGGTCCCTGC
>NW_010291955.1:9748-19688 GCF_000700745.2 Antrostomus carolinensis
TTCATCCCCAGCTCGAACACTCCCCAAGCAAGCACAGGGTGCTGAGAAGTAGCAAAATATTTCTGTGTCTTTCTATTTTGTGCTGTGGCGCTGGGGATGTCTACTCAGCACAGCGGTTGCATCCTCCCGGTCACCCCACGGCCAGGCACCAGCAGGTCACACGCCACCAGTTAAAGCTGCTCTTTAGGGATCTTGCAAATTGGGAAGAGAGGGCAGAGGTCTGGTTCAAATTCCAGTAGCTTATACGACAGCCAAGATTTTGACGGAGAAGTTGCAAGCAAGCAGCATGGCTGGGACCTCATATCTACATGCTCCTCTCCCAGAAGATGGGTCCCTCCTTGGGGGTCCCAGTCAAGCCAAGGGCACCCAGATGCCACAAAGGGCTCTGGCTCCTGCCCAAGGGTTCCATGTCTCCTGGTGGGAAGCGTGGGGGTTATACAGCATGGTGTCCACCATGGCTCATCCCACTCTGCAGCCTGGCTCCAGGCACCCTGTGGAACCCAAGATGGGTCAACAAGGGAACATCTGCTCCTCCTTTCTTCCCTTTTTAAACAGAATACTCAAGTAACCATCTCAGAAATGCTTTACACAAGGAAACCTCTACGCACAGAGCTCGGGAGGAGACCCAAATAAACAGCGAGGGATGCTGGCTCCTCCGGGACCCGCTTCACAACCAGAGCCTCGGGCTCTGCCGTGGCTGCAGCGCCCAACTGCTTCCCATTAAACACCCTCAGCCCCTCGCGCCGTCTCTGCAACCCCAGGTTACGTTTGCTTGCTTGCTTAAGCACAGAAAGCTTTTCTTGGGTTTTTTTGACACATAAGAGGCTTATGGGACCAGGGCTGCCAGGCCTCCTGTTATTTCACACGATACAATGGTACCGTTTGAGAGCACTGACTTTCTCTAAACTGCTACCAGATGGTCACCTCCTGTTCCGGGGAGGAAAGAGGGGGAGGCTGCAGGTCTCATCTTTCAAGGAGTTCTTGGAAACCCAATGCAGCATTAACCACTCACAGCCCTTAAAGCTTCCCAGATCCCTGTCACCGGGCAGCAGGATGCTCATGGTGGTTTTCTGGCCCAACTTATCATAGAACCATACAATCTCAGACTGGTTTGGGTTGGAAGGACCTTTAAGATCATCCAATTCCAACTCCCTTGCCATCAGCACAAACACCTTCCACTAGACCAGGTTGCTCAAAGCCTCATCCACCCTGGCCTTGAACACATCCAGGGAGGAGCAGCCACAGCTTCTCTGGGCAACCTGGGACAGTGTCTCACCACCCTCACACCAAAGAATTTCTCCCTCAGATCTCATCCCAATCTCCCCTCTTCTAGCTTCAAGTCATCACCCCTTGTTCTGTCACTCCCTGCACTTGTCCAAAGTCCTTCCCCACCTTCCTGGAGCCCCTTCAGGTATTGGGAGGCCACTAGAAGATCTCCCTGAAGCCTTCTCTTCTCCAGGCTGAACAGCCCCAACTCTCTCAGCCTGTCCTCACTGCAGAGCTGCTCCAGCCCTCGCATCATCCGCGTGGCCTCCTCTGGACTGGCTCCAGTAGGTCCATCCATGTCCTCCTTATGTTGGAGGCCTCAGAACTGGACACAGCACTGCAGGTGGGGTCTCAGGAGAACAGACTAAAGGGGCAGAATCCCCTCCCTCCACCTGCTGCCCATGCTGCTCTGGATGCAGCCCAGGACACGGTTATTGGCCTCTGGGCTGTCAGCGCACACTGCATTTGAGTGCAAAGAGTGTGTTTGCTCACGTTACCACAGGACCTCCTGGGTTTGGCTTCTGCAAACCTACCATCCATGATGCTGTTGAATAGCTGCCACCAGCCGCAACAGAGGTAGATGCATTTTAGTGAACTAAAGACTCAGTGGCAAGTAGGATGTTCTCACGTATCTATAGGGTGCATATGCACTATATGTTAAACCTAAAGGTCCTGCAGCAGAAGGGGAAGGGAGTTGCAGACCTGCTGCAGGGCCAGAGCAGGATCCTCAACAAGAAGATGCTCTCAACTGCACTGAGCCTGTCCATGGGGTCAGCAACATGGGGCTGAGATGGGAAATTGCATCTGGGGAAATGAAGGCAGGAAACTTTAAAGGCAGCTTTCCTGAAGCTACCAGTCATCCAGCAGGGAAGGGAAGGGAAGGGGACAGAAGGGGAAGGGAGTCAGAGTTGCTGGTTCCCATCCCCACACTTGTACCAGGAGGTTTCACTCCTTCCTTTTACCAATAAACCACCCTTGTTGCAATACACACATATAAACACATCTATAAAAATATACACACCTGGCAATCTGCTGTTGTAGTGGGACTCTCACACTGTCCTGGGTCAGGTTATGAATGGCTTATGCACAAATAAATCCTTTTTCTGACTTTACAAACAGCATTCAAAAGAAGTTGTAATAGATTGCATAGTCTGACACAAATTGAGTGTAGAAGATAACAACATGTTGTCAAATCAGCATGCAGTGCCTTCCTGAAGAGGGCAACTGGTACCAAGTACTGAGTTACAGAGGAAATTTGGGGATAAAAGCAAGTTCAGGGCTCTAACATTAATCAAAACTTTGCAAGCAGCATTTCACTCACACACAGTAAGCTACAAAAAAAACACCCTGAGACCAATGCAGCAAGCCTTCCATTTACCAGAAATGAACGTGCAAAAGCAAAGTCAGGGCTAAGAATAGGAAGGAAAAAAAAAATCCACACTCAGATTAATTCAAAATCCAGCTTTTCAGTCCCTGTAATGCAGTTCTAGAAAGGTTTTAGCTTTGATTCTCCATTACACTTTTGGTTTATATAACCATTAACCCTCAGCAAAATGCTTCCAGATCAGCCCAGTATATTTTACATCCCTTATATTCATTTCATACTTGTACAGAAAATTACATAAAATATAGGGTGTCCAGCCCAGCAGATTGCATTACTGGCTCTGCCACAGGCTCTCTGCAGCTTTTGCCTCCAGTTTCCTTTCATAAGGGGAGGAGGAAGGAGAGAAATAAATCTTCTCTGTCCCTCCCAGGGGACTGCAGATTTGGTTTGGTTCACTAATATTTCTAAAACGCTTTAAAATTATTACCCAGAAGGCAAAAGTATGATGCAGATGATCTTGCAGACTCCAGACCGCCCTGTGTCACCAGCTTCAGAGCTGGTATCACACCAGGTGTAGGAAGCTGTGAGCACCCAGACACCATCCCCATGAGTCACACATCCCAGGCCCCACACAGGTGACATCAAGAGTGACTCAGGTGGGCAACCAGCCTTGGGGATGGGGACTGGATGATTAAATCATTAAGTGATTAAGTCTCTACTTGAGAAGATGCTCTGATGGGTAGAGTTGCAACATGCTAGTTAAAAAGCTACAGAAAAGGGTAAATTAGTAAAAGCAGCTAAAGGAGGGACCCAGGAACCATTCACACCTGCAGCACTGCCTGTGCCACTGCAGCCAACTCTGGTGTCTCTGTTGGAGAGGACACCCAGCACCACAGTGCAAGCAGTTACCCAAACATCCTGAAGGCTGGCAGAGAGCAGACCACTCTTCCTTTCTCCTCCCTGGTAAACCAAACATGCTTAAAAAAAAAAGCAAAACCAAAAAAAACCATCCTTCTCACGCTTCCCCATATTTGCATTTCCAATGATCAGATGAAAGAAAGACTCAAGTCCCAGCCCCAGTCCTCACCATGCTCCTTCCCTCCCAAACCAGTCCAGGTGGCCAGTGCCAGCATGATGCCGTGTGCCAATGCCCTCACTGCTAACCCTGATGAGACTCCTGGGGCTGGGACAAGCTGGAGAGGACACAACTCACCAGGAGCAAGGGGCTGTACAATTTTGTGACGCTTACTCAAACTGCCACTTCTACTGCTGGGAGGACAACAGCACAGACCAATGTGGTCGCAGTGTCCCCTGCCCTGCAATCATGCCAGATGTTGGTGACATCTACAGCCAGGCCAGCACATGTCCCTAGAGCCATCTGATGAGCAGCAGCACCACACTGGACATCCTCACTCAGGTCTTGCACCCAGGTCCCTGTTTTGAAGGTGTTCCCAAGAGCCTCAAGTGCTGAGCTCCATCCAGCAACCTTGCCAAAGCAATCATGGTAAAAACCTGAGTCACAGCCATCAGGAGATAAGAGCTCTCGTTAATCTGAGCACAGCGTCTCAGAATAAATTTGGGATAACAATAAGCCCCTTCACTGCCCAAGGGCTACTCCTCACCAGTGTCATTTGTGGAACAGGGAAGGGATGGAGGAGGGCTCTCCCACACCAGCACCGGCACAGCAGGTGGGTACAAACTGCTGATGCCTCCATGAGTAAAGCAGAAGGGTGACAGGACCAAACTATACTCTGCAGATATGAAATGAGAGGTTGCCAGGACACAACCCCAGCCCTGTGCTGAAGGGCACGACAGCCCACCCCTGTGCCATAAAGAGTTCCCCTGAGGGACCCTGACCCCCAACAAACAGGCACATTCCCATCAGGAACTGGACTCAGATCCATTGACTCATTTTACAGGCTTCAAACAAGCTTAACCAGGATTTAGAATCACTTGGCCTGTTGCCTCCATGTCCCACCTCTAAAGACCAAGAAGGTGCCAGAGCTCACTGCAGCAGGAGGAGGGAGGGGGGTGTTGTCAGAGTGAAAGAGTCGGCATAATGGTCCTGCAGAAAGACATTGCCCTAAATATCAAATATCAGAGTCAGAAACATAAATATCTGGAGTGATTATGGGCTCTGAAGTCTCCATTATTGTCTTTGGATTTATGACAAGTCCCAGTCCAGGCTTTTGCGGCTGCTGTCTGGGTCCTGGCTCCTGGGAAAATGGGCTGAGCAGCTCCATGCAAGCTTTCATGCAAAGCAGAAATTAAACCAGCACCCAGACAGTGCAGTCACAGGACACCTAGAGGTGCCAGAACTCACACTTAGCAGCAGGTTTGCTGGCATTTATTCACCAAGAAATGTAGACATTGGTCACTCAAACACCTTAGGCAAAACCCAGCATGTTCTAGAGGTGCTTCCTACTCACTCCACTCCCATAAACTACCACCAGGCAATGAGCAAAGGGTAAAGCTGGAGAATGATTCTATTTTAGGTGAGCTTCTAACTAAGGGAAAGATGCTACCAAGACCCCAGAGACTGGCGAGTAGCTGGAAGAGCCGGTACGGTGTACACACTCCAAAACCTTGACTTACCTCCAAGCACCAGCTCACAGGGCCAGAGTAGCTGCCCTGACCCTGCTCTGAACACTTACCCTCTTCTCTGTGCTTTCCCATCAAGCCTTTGCAAGGTTTTTTTTACTATTAGCACAACGCTGTGCTCACTTTGCCCAAGCCTGATCTCAAATGGACAGCTCACCCGTACCAGCCAACACTGGAAACCCTCCATGCTGACGCAGAGCCAAGGACACTCTGCTCCATGCTGCAGTGGTTGCCCATCCCCAAGGACATACAGCCCAGCAGTCCTTGCATAAGATGACTATAAACAATGACCTTTGGATGATCCTACATCCTAACCAGGGCCAGAGGCAATCCCCAGAGCCCAGCTCACATGGATGGAGAGATCCATGTCCTGTTCTTCCCTTTCCCGCTCCCTCACAACCTTTCTATTCCCAAGGAACTAAATATACACAGGGGAAAAAAGGAACCCACAACTGCAGGTCACCGCTACTGTAACCAGGCAGATGTGATTTTTCCACTCTGTGCATGAAAGTCCTATAGAGGAAGACAGAACTTCTACTGGGTAAGACAACTCCTGCCTTCCCAGAGGAACCTTCCCCTGGCTCCTGCCTCTCCCACCACTTCTGATTTGGCAGAAAACTCCCATCCACTCCATCCTTTATGCCTCAGATTCAAAAACTTAGATAGGAAGAGTGGAAAAAGAGAGAAAACTCTCTGAAGCACCTGTGAAGCTCATTGTTGAGGATATCAGAGGCGACTTGCTGTCTCGGAGCAGCACGCTACATCCATCAGCTGTGAGAGCAGCACTGGCTCTATTCCCGCTGGGCTGGTGATAAAGAGTAGCAGAAGAGATTAGCTGCAATACAGTTTTTTTTAGGGACAGCCCAGGAAATCCAACAATTGACGTTCAGGAGCTTTGCTTTGCTCCTAGAGTTGAGATGATCCGAGATATAATCTGAAAGATCTTTTTGCATTTCCTTTTCCAGGCATTGAACCCCTGCAGGCGTGGGACCGCTAGTCACAGAGCCAGGCTCCCAGCCCAGTCCTGTGCCCTGTAAGCCCAGGCAAGCGCTCATCCTGCAAACCCATGGCAGGGCTTACAGGAGAGACCTGGAATCCAAGTGAGATGCTGACACAAACACAAAGCACATCTCCTCTCCTGTGCTTTTCACCATATCGAATTCAAGCCGCATCACCCACATAACATCGCAACCATCGCTCTCGTGCGTTCCTGCTAATATTAGCAGCAGGATTGAGTCCCAGCAGCCGCAGCACACGGGCAGCAGCTGCTCCCCATGGCAGCAGGCACCCCAGCCCCGAGCAGCCTGGGAGGACGCACCGTGGCCACGTGTCCCAGAGACATCTTGGACATTTGCTCAAGTAAATTTTAAGGACAAGCCCATGAGATTCACGCAGCTAGAAAAGCCTGTTTCTAATACGGCCCCCTCCTGAAAACAACCTGCATGATGTTTTTTTTCTCTTTAATGATCCTTTCAAACCACAACATAACTTAGCAAAAGTCAGTACCCCATTGAGACAAAGTCTTTGGTTGAAATACCAGAAATACCATGTGTCAGGTGGTGCAAGAAGTACATGGCTGTAGGGAAATCCAGTAGTGGGGAAGAAAAAAAATAAAATAACCATAGAAGCCTTCCTATCAGCACTGATGTGTCCTGGCAGGGCCGGAGGGTCCCTGCCCTCGGTGCCCAGCTCCACGCAGCGCACGACCGCCCTAACAGTAGCACTATCAAGGCTCACCCACCAGCGAGCACGCTGTGCTCAAGGGACTTGGGCTACAGGGAACAGGTAAATCAGGGGTTACCAACCATCAGTGAGGGCTGTCTCATGGTTTCTGCTAGAGGAAGCTGCAAGCCTTCGTCTCCCCAAGGCTCCAGCTCTGGACACCACCTTGAACCCCACTGCACCACCCTGCCCCACTCGGCATTTATCATCATTCACAGCTTACACCCGCTATGACATTTTGTGTTTCAACATTACAAGGAAACCAATCTGGTGTTGACTGACAGCATTGGCAAAGGCAAAGAGCGCTCGGTATCGCTGCTGCCAACTCACCATCAGCGACTGGCAGCAAAAATGCACCTCAGTTACTCCTGGGACTCTGCTCAGCAACAGCCACATCCCACTGGGATGAGGGGCCAGAGCAGATCTCTTCTGTCTTACTACCAGGCAGTAGATCATGAGTGCACAGTGCTTTAAATCCTCTGCAAGAAAACAAGTACCACGTTGCAAAGTTATCTTCTGGCATCATCACAACCAACCAAAGCTGCGAGCAAGAGCGTACACCTCTCTCTGCAGTCAAACATCACAGACACCGACACTCCTGTATCACCCAGTCTGAACAGGACCAGGATGGTTTGGGCTTCGCACAACGGTAACACACTGCACAAGCATCCCACCACCTGGATTGATTTACTGCTACAAGTTCCCTTCCTCACCGCTCAGGGGTCCGTGTCTGAGACTCCAGGGAGCTGAATGACCCACAGCTCTCTCCAAGGCAGATGTAAGCTTGGGAAGCACTGCCGCAACCACGGCTGAACCAGCCATGCTTCCAAAAACCTGACAAAATCTATAAACCCAGGGGCAAAACTATTATGCTCTGTAAATGCTGGCAAGCCACAGACCTAACAGTGTTCTCCCCCATTAGAAACCAGGAAGCTCTTGCTGGTCAAACAAATGGGATTAGTGCCCTCCCCGCAGGACCTCGGTGCAAGGTGGACACACGTACTCCCAGATGCAACCATCCTCATCGCATCATCGAGCATGAGGAAGAACACAGTTTGCTGTGCTGTGTTTCCTTCTCACACGTTGCTTTGATTTAGAAACTAAACTGGAATTGAGAATCTCGTGCTCCTTCCCCCTCCCAAAGGGCCCCTGCATCCTCCATGGGCTCACGGAAGCTGGCTGCTCCCACACCAGCAGCCCATGGATAAGCCTGCAATTCCCTGCCTTCTGCAACCCAGCAGGTACAAGAAACCTGTCTGTCCAACACTGGGGACGGATGCTACCAGGAGAGCAGGCAGGAACACTAAGAGGAAAGCAGGCAGGACCAACCAGGGTGATTTGGGAAGGCAGGCACTGTGTGACCGGCAAGAACAAAGAGGGCTCTGGCTGCTGGGTGATCTGGTGTTTCTGCTCCATGGTATTTTTGGCTGATCTTTCCTGCTTGGCCACGGCCTGCCTGGAGCTGATACCCACCCAGCAGACAAGAACACTGCATCTCCTGCCCTACAGGCTAGAAATTAATTGCCTCGTTTTTGGGAAGCTGCTATGCAACCCAGAAAACTAATTAAATTGTGAAACAGTAGCCCGGATCCCTGCTCAAGGGCAAGGCCAGACCTTTTGGCTGGAGATGCACAGAGCTTGTCCCCAGCCTCTCCCTCTACATGGGCAGGAACTGTAAAGCCCTCCATGGACTGAAAAAAAAATAAAATAAAAAATGGCACTGCAGAGCAGCTGGGTGCCACCAAGAAGCACACACAGCCCCAACCGGCAGCCCCGGGGCTCACAGCAGAGCCTTTATCATATCCAAGTAGGGAATTACTCATTCTTCAGAGATTTAAACGCAATTGGGGCAGGCGAGAGGAAAGGCTGTAATTACATCAGCACTGGGAGCCCTGCGGTGGGGAAGCTCAGAGTTGTTGAGGGACAGTTACAAAGGCACCGTTGAACCCCGAGTGCCAAACTGATGGTGTATTCGGGTCGCTCTCTGCCTCTCAACTCTCGTTATTCCCAGTCTTCCTGCAGGATGTGACTTTCCTCAGCTTCCTGCTAAGCCCTTCACTCCCAGTTTTTGCTTGAAGAAAGCTCAGGGACTGGAAAAAGAGGACACGGATGTGGCTAAACGTTATGAGCAGGGCTTCAGAGACCCCAGCTCTGCCACCCGTTTCCTGCCTGACCTGGAAGAGGAACCCCTGTGCTCTCAGCTTCCCAGCAGGAAAAGCACCACTGCCCTCCTTCCCGAAGACAAGGCTGGATTCACCAGGAGGCAGGGAAGTTGTCTCAGCCTATAGCTACACGCGCAGCCCCTGGATAAGCTTTCACCGTGGCCCCCAGATCTCCACTAGTTTTTGGGTTTTGATTTTTTTCTTTTTTTTTTTTCTAGAAACCGCTGCACGAAGCTCCGTTTGGGTCACTGCCAACATGCGAGAGTGCGTAGGGATGGAGCTGCTCTTCCAAAACTCTTCTCGGGAAGATGAGCTGCCCTGAGCAGATCTCTCAACGCCTGCTTCAGACACAACCCCTCCACCCTTCTGCTGCCTGTTTTTAACTCTCGTACCCATCTGGCAGCGACACGCTCCTCTGTTAATTTATTTTCTTGCCTGAAAAATGCTGGGCAAGAGCCACAGACACCTGGGGAGAAGTTATCCCAAGGAGATACTCCATCGCAGAGCACAGCAAGGCTATCGGGCAACTGGAGCTCTGCCATGGGACAACTGGAAAGCTTTGCAGGGCAGCTCCTGCTATGGACATATTTAAAACTTGGGATCATTATCCACCTCCGTGCTATTCTAGGGCTGCGTTCGCATCCAAAGTCTGGGAGTGGACAGAAGGGCTGGTACTTGGGGTTTCATGGACTTTTAGTCATGTCAGGCGTGTGTTTTCAGCTAAAAATCTCTATAAACCAACTTGGGAAAGGCAGCAAAGGAAAAACATCCCGTGAGGTCCTGCCTGAGCAGATAACGGCCGGGCGCAACGCTGCTCCGAACAAAAGACCCCGCAGCCCGGCGCCGGCACCGACAACCACCGGCT
>NW_010291956.1:0-39230 GCF_000700745.2 Antrostomus carolinensis
CATTCTATGATTCTATGATTCTATATGAATACATAGAGTGGACAATGCAAGGGAGTTAGACTAGTATAGAGTTGTAGTAATGCTTGTAGTAAACAAAACCTACCATTTTTATTTAAATGGAAAGTAATCTACCATGCAAAATAAAAGAGTATATGACTACAACAGGAATGTCACCCTGTCTGGTGTCAGAAAGTGTGCCTTCCTTCTCCCATGGTTCGGTTTTCTTAAGCTTTCCTCAGGGTAGGGTTGCTGAGGTGAGACAAAACACCAGCAGAGTCACAGAAATCTAGCCCTGTGGTCATGACTTATGATTAATGGAAATCCAGCCAGCTCTGCCAAAAAGGTCTCTCTGTGCCACTGCTATGAGAAACTGTTCCTTATTTGCAGAGCAAAGGAACCCAGCTCTGACAAAAGTTATCCAAGCAATCAACTATTTTAACATGCTGCTCTCTCTGCATCATGTTACTTTCTTTTTTATACAGGGCTACCCTGTTCTGGTGCTCTGAGCCCACCTCCCAGTGGCAACACTCTGCAAGGAGGCACTGTGTATTACAGGGCTTTCTTCACAACATGAAGACCCATCTCTGCGGTGACAGCTGATGTGACCATTTGTCAGGGCAGAAGTAAATCACAGCTATTTAAGATTAAGCTAGACTGAGGTAATATCAATTTATCACTCTATAGAAATCAAAATGTATATTTGACAAAGGAGTATTAGTCTTGATGCTGAGATCATAGAAAAACAGTGCTTGGAAATCTGTTGCTCTCATCTGCCTGTACCTGTCACGTTGTAGCTAGAAGAACTCTTTGTTAAGGTTCATCACTTCCCTTGCCATTTATACAGAATACTGCAGCGTCTACAGAATTTGTTAAGAATTAAAATAATAAAAGGACATATCTATGACTCTAGGCTCCCATAGCACCTTCATTAATTTATACAATACAACGAAATCCAGCAGCATTAATCTAATCATTTCAGTGGGAATGCAACAATGTACAGAAATGACTTCCTTTCCCGTGATTGCTGTGAAGAGTTTGCTCTCAGCTTTCTCCAAATACTCTTTAAAGAGCTGGCTTTTATAGCAGCCTGAAAAGTCACCACAGAAAGGCAATTTTTGACCTCAGGACAGGCAGTAATTTCAGTTTGCTCGGAGCCATCAGAGCTGTTCCCCTTTTTCATAATGAGAAAGCTCTAGTTTAAGGATTACAGCTGCTAAAGCATGGCCCAGAGGAGAAATCTCCCCATGTATCAAGTCCCATGTCAGAGCCAGAAACTTCAATTTCAGCTCAAAGTGCCCACAGTTTCTAGAGCACTGGAATCACATTTGCCCATACAAAGTATTTCCCATAATAAATAGCTGCATTCCTCAGTAGCCATGATTTCCAAATGATTTAAAGTTAAAGCCTTTTTGTAATGGATGGTTCAAACATTTAATTTTAAAATGGCAGAAGCAGGGGCAAATGCATTAAAGACCCAACCCAAAGGAAAGGTTGTGGTCTTCTAGCCAGATGACGATGGCAGGGTGGCAGGCACAATGTGAGAGTAAAAACGGCAGCATGGACTGCTTGCACTGTAGAAGCACCACTGTAAACCATTTCCATTGAGTGCAAGCAGCTAGTGGAAAACCACTGCTCTTTAAAATAAACATCAGGTTAAAGGGTTTGAGGACAAGCTTTTTATTCTTTTTGTTCGAGGAAGATTAACCTTTGCAAGGCCACTTTAACCAAATATTATGCAAAGTCCTAAGTGGCATAAGCACTGTCATTTCCATCAAAATCTAGGCAATTTTTCATTCTCATGACTTCCACTACTACCCTTGAGGAACTGCTTTCAAAAGTCCCAAGATAGCTTTTAAAATCCTTTGCCCAGGAATTTAAACTTGCAAAATATATGTTTATACAGCATTCAAAAAGCCCAGACTCTGCTGATTATTTGCATGTAAAGATCCCACACAGGTATGCTCAGATGGGACAAAAATGCCATTTGAAGTCCCTTTATCTTTCCAGAACAGAAGCCAGACTGACAGTTGGTTTCTATAGTATTATTAATTTATATTTATTAGCATGGAGTTCAAAGTTATTAATATTTTATAGCATAGAGGAAGAAATAACCCCTGTCATTTATAGCCTGACCACACTGATCGTATCACAGTTATCACTATGAATTTAAGAAAAACAACAGAAAAACATCAGTACTACAACTGTGTTGTTCTGAGGGTGTAGATTATTCCTTCTGTTGCCAATAACATTACAGAGCCTTAGACAATAGACTCGGAGAACTTGCTTATAGACATTTTCTACATGTCTTTTCACTTCCCTCTGACATCCCCTTCTAGGTAGGCAACAGACAGACAATGGTCAAAAGATTCAAGTAGTTTCTTTCTGTCCTCAAGGTGTATCCCTTCTTTACCCATTCCCCTCTTTCTTACTTTACATTTGCCTCTTTCCAGTTCCTACTGTGCACCAGTAACTTACCACACAGAAGTCCTGTCCAGAGATAAAGCCTTCCCCAGGGTCAAGAGCATACCAAATATGGAGGAGACCTTCTTTGATTAACTGCAGGTCTCAAGGCAAACAATATATGATAGCTGCTGAAGGACAGAGTAACATGACTCAATGGGAATGATAAAAGCCAGTGTGACCCCTCTAAACGTTTTTTGCCTATTTATTCTTCTAGTATTTCCCACTTAAGGTCAGACATAACATCTACAGTAAAATAATTAAGGCTTACTCCTTTTCTGTACAGTGATCTTAGGCTGTATTAGACAAATATATGTAGGAAAAAACCCATAATGTTTGCATTTATAAGAAGACTAAATTTATTCTGTGCATGTAGTAATTAGTGGTGCAAATGGTCAGTAAGCAATGCTTCCATACTGTAATAAAATAAAATCTTTGGTTGATTAGCAGATGAAAACACATTAGGAATATGTGAACTCTGCCTCATGTTCTAATACAGGCCTTCAGCTCATTTATACCGTTAATTGAACAATTTGTATTGCTGAATTGTAAACCCACGGGGGACAGAAGAGTGGAGAACTTGTTCCTGTCACACTGCATTACTCTGATGGCACCAAACAGTTGTGACCACAGGAGACTCAGTTGCTCTCCAGAGTCTTTCAACAACACAGGTGGTTTTCAACCACTAGAGAGGGAAACGAGTGCATAACTGTTTGCATTTTGGTGAGACCAGTCGTAGTGTACTTCTCCAGCAATTTCCCATCCTATGAACCCTGATAGGCAGGCAAACAGAGGAAGGAAAGATGGAATGGTCAAGAGGAGTAATGAACCATATCCAGACCAGCCAGGCATCAGAGTCATCCTTATCCATGCCTCCTCTTCAGCTGGCAGAAAGTAACAATGTCCCTGAAGCTAGTTCAATTCCTGTATATTGATAGGTAAGTCTATTTACCGTGCAGAGTTTAGGCAACGGTTGCTGAAATGAAAGACTTCTGAACTTGCTGGTTACTACAGAAGAAAAAGAATAAAAATGTGTAAAGAAGAAGGAGAAGATTTAGAACAGCAATTTACTGACAGCACAAAAGGGGGACTCTGCAGGGGAGCAATTTCTACTGGGTTTCTATCGATAGCCTAAAACTATGCATGGACTGGGCTGGACTGGGTTGAAGAGATTAATCTATAAATAGGACTAGTATTTTTTTCTGCATTGATCAGCAGACATAGACCTATCTAAAGAATTTAAGGTGCATGATGAATCTGGCAACAGCAGAAAGAGAATGTTTTTTGTCTAAAATAATACAGTGGAGAAACTGTTTATGAACAAGTAACTCATGAAAAAGTGTTATTACTGAAATGTTGTTAATATCAGAACCTGCATGGGCTTTTTAATTTGTCACTCACAGTTAGTGCTGGCCACATAAAATAAAGTCACCTAGGAGTTAATTGAACTAGCCTTCAGGTTCTCTTGAAAATTATCTGAGGTTTTTACTCCATTCTTACTGTTGTGCCCTGGAAATGCCAACACAACATTAAAAAAAGTGAAATCATTTTTATGCTCTGTCAGTGAAACATTACTGCACTGATGGAGAACCTTGAATAGAAATGCATTTCCTTCACAACTTGAAGGCAAAGAAGGAGAAGGAAGTGGGAGAGGGAGCTATGCACTTTCTCTTATCTTGTGACATGGACCTCAGGACTAGCTCTCAAATAGGGATGCTTCAGGGCCTTTAGTAACTTGGTAAAGCCACCACTGATAATCTCCACCTGAACCAAAAAGTGAGTTATTTAAGAGGACAGGGTCTGGTAACCTTACACGAGTCTGAAATCCCTGTTTCACTGCACAACTGCATCCATGCTGAGAAACCAGTGTTGCCTGAGCATCATTTTCCTAAGAAGCATAATGGTATATTATTTTCAGAGCTGTGTATCTGTCATGCTATGCAGAAATAACATCCCCCATTACTGTGATGAGACATGGCAGCTGCTTAACAGAAAACAGCTACAGATGAGGTCAGGAAATGAAAATTATACTGGGTCAAATTTGGTCCCTGTTACACTTACGAAACAACACAGTGGTTATTCTGGATTTAGACAGATTTAACCAAGAGAGTCTTCAAAGCCACTGCATGTGAAGTACCAAAAGGAACTGTAAATGAGTGGAACATAATTATCTGTGCTACAAATTCTCCATCTGCCTTTTCCTTAAAGCACGATAATGTTCACATATATCTGGGAGATATATACTGGGAGACTTTGCATCAAACTTCTTAACTCTCTCACACAGGTAACTGAAGGCTAACTGGGACTGGCACAGAAATAACTGCTATTGTTTCACAGAAAAAAATATCAAACGATTTTTCAGTCAAGGGCCTGTGAAATCCAGAGTTGCTAACCACTTGGCACAACATTATTTACTTCAGGGAAGCAAACTACAAATAGTGTATGAACAGCACTATTTATCTATGGAGAATATATGTCACTGTCACAGGATATTGCACATTCTAAAAAGTTCACATGATTTCAAAAAAGCAATTAGACAAATACATGGAATGAATAGCCAACAAGTGTTGTTCAATACAGAAATAAATACCTTGGCAACCAAACACCTCTCCTAGAGATAGCTGATAACTGGGAGTGTATATCAGGGAGGTACTACAACGCATTTGTAACAACCTTCCATTTTTCCCTAGGTATCCAGTTAATCACTGTCAGTAACAGGATCCTCAGCTGGACTGAGCTTTGGTCTGAATCATACAACTATTCTCCTGTTCTTCAACAAGAATTCTGCATTTACTGATGTTAAACATAGCACATTTACTGTATACAAGTGATAGAAGATATGCAAAATCATGTAAAATCAGGCACCATTATTGAAAATACCCCAATCACTAAATCAACGTTCACGTCTACAGTAGTTAAATTTTACACTGTATTTTAAGGAAAATAATTTTGTAAGTCTAGTGCAGCAAGTGTTGATTACAGTATTTTTAATGAAGCACACCATATAACTACAGTTACTGCTCTTTGCTACAGTCTGACTTAAACTGTGTTTTAGAAAAACTTCTAAATATTTATTCCCTTTCCTGTCTCCTCTTGAGTATTGAAAAACTCTAAAGCAACATAAGAATTAAAACCATTGCCTTAACATGGACAAAGATAGAGCTATTTCATACTGCACTGAAGCTTCAGACATTTTCCCTCTCAACCTCTGACAATAAGGGGTCCAAAGCAAATACAGAGTTTTGCTTCACAGCTATCTTTACTGTCAGTAAACACTGAAAACTGTACATCATCTATGTCATCAGTTTTATTACTGACACATCATACAAAGATTAACTGAATATGAATTCCTATGTAGACTTTTTTAGTTTATTGATCATTGCTGTTGCATCTAGCTAGCAGGCTGAACAGCTTACCGACACAATGGACAGCTGAGTAGATTCAAGATTCTCTTGTGGAAGAAGACCTAAACTCCAATCTTGCAGTTAGGCAGACATGCATGGTTTTACCATGCACACAGCTGTGATGTACTTGTGAAAATTACCTGCATTTGTGTTAGTCAATCTGGAGTTAACTATTGAGACCATCAGTGCTTAAATCTACAATTACACAAAGCTACCACTCAGTGTGTAACACTTCCCTTTTTGAGTAAATACTAGCAAAAAAATATATGCATGCACTAAAAAGTTCTTGGAAAATAGAAGAAAACTTGAAGTAAAACAGTTTTTTAGCTAGCCCTTAAAAAAAATATATTTATGGCTTCTGAAAATTGATATGTATTAATTATGAGTCTTATGTGGTTTGTTCAATTGCTCTCTGTAAAATTTGCCAGGGTTTGGTTTTTGTTGGTTTTTTTTTTTTTTTTTTTTTTTTTTTTTTTTGTTAGCTGTGTATTTTATGTTAAAATTAGAAACTCTTCCTTTGTGGCCTTTTCAGCTTAATTATACCTCACAATTGTTCCTGATTTTAGAGCTATCACAGATTTAACCTCAAATTTCTCTTTATTACTAGCTAACTCTTTACTGTCTAGCATAATAATGAAAATGCTAGACAAAGAAACAGTAGAGGCAACTCCAAAGTTTCCAGCTCAAAAGCATTAAAGTAACTCTTTTCTTCTTAAAATATCTTGCTAAATCTAGCAGTGGGCATAGTTCTTATTCGAAGATTAGGATTTCAGCATTGCAACGCATTTTGAGTGAGTCAGACATCTAATTAATCAGACACCCTTAGTTGCACCTACTTCTGGTGTTATCCCCATTTATGTAAACCTGGAGTAAAGTTAAAGTGTTTATATAGAATAAAGCCAGTGTAAGATAGGAACAATTCCTTCTCGGCCCTCTCCACCTGTGCTATACTTTGTAAGACTGACTTCATTCTTTTCCCCACTGTGTAACAGCCCACCATGCAATTAACAGCTATGCTAGTGTTTCTTGCTGGTGTTTATCTTACACATCTTTACCATTAGGACCACAGCTGTTTCTGAGAGTCAAACAGTAAACTAAAGAGGAGTGGCACCTGAGGTCTACATTTCAATAATGTAAATGAGTGGCAGGCGGGAAGTTTACCAGCCAAATAAATTGTACATTGTGTAGCTACATCCATTATACCTGCCAGAGAAAAAATCCTATTGACAGAACTCAGAACTTTCCCTCAAGTGACTGAAGCTTCTGGGGAGATGCTGGATGTGCTGGTGTAAGCGTGAGCCTTTATTTGGAATGACAAAGGAAAAACAGTATGTCACTGGAAAGTGTTGAGAATGGCCACAGAGGAACAATCTTCTTCCAGTGGGCCAGAAAAGCCCTTTGTCAGGTATCAGTTGCAAGCTCTCTTCTTCTATCTGCTGAGTTTATCACCTAGTATTAGGGTTGTCTCCTGGCAAGTAGAAGAAAAGAATTTGAACTATTGTAGCCTTGAAGACCTGGTGAGTTTTCTGACTACCACTCAGTTACACACAAGGCAGGTGTACACACTGCTTTGCTTTTGTTTATTTGATACTTTTTATTCTTAACTACTTGTTTTAGGAAAGGGTGCATTTCCTGCACTTTCATTCCCATGAATAATTGTGGCATGTCTCCCGAGAAGCCAAGCACTACCAGGACACCTCCCTGCCTTCCCTCCCAGCAGAAGAGGCTGCCACCCCTCTGCTGAGTCTTTCCCACTATCACCAGGCAGCTGCTAAGCAGGACCTGCAGATATCTAACACATCTAGCTGCAATAGACAGGGAGACAAGGCACTAGGCTTTGACCTTCTGATCTATTTAGCTTGAGCACCTAAGCCAGATATACCTGCTCCAGTTCTACGGTGGGTGACTTGAACACTGGAGACCCCAATTTTGCCTGGGGCTGCAGGAGCTGATATAATTCAAATGTTAACGCTCTTCTGTTCCTTGACAGCAATTTCTGTAGCATTGCTTTTCCCCTTCTCAACCAGCAATTATTGCAGTTTTGTATTGTAAAATCTCAACAGGATTGTAAGTCTTACATAAAGACTTTGCTCCAGCAAGCCCATCAGGGACAATACACCTGAAATCTCCTTTCTTTTTCTAAGTAGGAAGGCACGGCTGACAGGAAGTTCCCTGCCAAAAACCTCTCCAATATGCTCTTCAAAATAGCCAGGATTTGGTAACTTTCTGAATGTGATCCAAATAGCTGATATAATTAGCAAAACCAAATAACCTTCCAGGTACTCAAGCTTTTCTTCAGGTCTGAAACAGAAGTTATGGGAGATAATGAAATTTGTCTTCTTTCTGTGTCACACAGGTTCTTGTTTGGTTTTTTTTGTGGTTTTTTTTTGGTTTTTTTTTTTTTTTTTAAAGTCCTAATAGTACCTCTTGGTGCACGAGAAGCTAATACTTCCCTACAAACTTTGTCTCAGAACCTAAACCAGTCTGACAGTCTCTACTGGAGACAGTGTGTGCTCCTTAGATAATGAAGTTAAGAAGTGACCAGGCTGGGCAGCTGGAATGGATTTGAATACTACTGACACAAAATTTCATTTTATTTATTGCACGATTAATCATACTGGGGTGACTAAAACAATTAAGAAACATCTTTATTTTCAAATAAACAAATAAATAAATTGCAATAAGTGCGGTCTGACCCAAGTGAGGTTTAAAATCAAGTCATCCAAGGTGATGCAACAAGAATCTCCTTTCCAAGCTATCTACCTCTTTTGCAAATGCTTATAGCTAAGGAATGGTCAGTGATTGATGATCATTCTCTACAAAGCCATTCTTTCTAGGAGGGTTATTCATCCGTTTTTTCAGACGGCACTAACAAAATTGTGGAAAACTTGTTGGCTTAACATTTCTTAGCCTTTGCGGGGGGATTTACTTGTGATTCATTCAGTTCAGGAAGTCAGGGGGTGGACATCCTATTTTAAGAGAATCTTCTTGCTACTCTGTATTTTTTTTTTTTCTAACACACATCTGAGTACTCCACAGGAAAACCAGAGAAAGAAATATTTTTCTTACTGACATATACTTCTGTGAACCATCAACAACCATTTTGTTCTGAGACTTGGTGATAAATGATCTCAAGGCACTCGTCATAACATCAGGGGTTTCCTCTAAATGTCCTTGGGCAAATGGTAGATCAAATGTCTTTTTACTGAGGGTAGTGACATTCAGAGTTTGGTTGCTAACTGCTGCCTGAAAACTAGTTACTTTTCACTTGTGGTGGGCATACAGGGATTCTGAGGAACACTGTCCGTTGGGATAGGAAAGGACTGCAGAAACATCAGATCAACTTTTTATAGAAAAACAGCTGAAGGAATCTTGGGTCACAGTCATATTATAGAGAGAGAAATACATGTCAGCTTCGTATTCTCCTGCTAGCCCAATGTCAAACAAGTCAAGTCTGGCTTGAAACAAACACAGTGTCTGCTGAGATGCTCCGAAGAACTGCTCAGCAATAGGGTTGTCTATCAGAGAGCTCACACAAATGAGCTCTCCCTCCCTCAGCAACTTGCCATTAATCCTCCTTCTTTGCTGCCACTGAAGGAGTTTCTGCTGAAACACTGTGCTCTGAGCCTCTGTTGGGAGCATGTCTGAGGCAGAGAGAAAAAATCTAAAACAAAACCCATGAATATTCCAGGCTAATAACACCAGGTAGCTGAAATTCAAGGGCAACTCCTCTAAGGACTTCCACAACTAGATTTCAGTCCTCTCCCTACCCCTCTGGTTTCTTAAACACCCTATTTCTAATAATCTCTCACACAATTTTATTTCCAAAGAAGTAGGCATATACTGTTACCTGCCTTGAACAAATGGGAATTAAGTAGATAAGCAACTTGCTGAAAATCAAGTATCAGCCTTGAGATGGAGGAAGGAATTGAACTCATAGCTCCAAAACCACAAATTTTCATCCTGACCCTTGAACCATCTACTTACCATTAGGGATTCAGGGAAGATGTTATGGTCACTTAATTCTTGAATAGACTGAAACCACGTGGCAGCGTACCCTCTTCCCCTCCTGCAGCCTCCCACAGGCTTATCGGTAGTGACAGGGTTCAATATCTAACCAGAAAGTTTTGAAAATAGGGGTCCCTGTCTGGACTTTGTGACCTTCTCAGCATAACTCCATATATCCCAACTACACTGACATACAGAGCTCGATACATAGCAGCTCCAGCCAGCAGTGTTTTATTTTCCTGGTTTCTGTGCCGAGGAGTGCATTATGGGAAAATCAGTTTGGCTTTAAGGAGCTAGTTAATTCTAACTTTGTGAAACCTCCTTATTTTTTTTTTTTTTTCTATGCTTATTTAGGTGATCACATTCCACTCTAGGGCATAGATTTGGAGAGTGCAATTCAAGCTGTGTTATATTGTGTTATGATGCAATATAACACAAGGTAAATGCTCTCTTCCTCTGGGATGCTGCATTTTGAGGCAGACTACTGCCAACATATAAGTTTCTGAAACACAACTAATGACAAAATTGTAAAATCAGGAAGTACTGATCACCACTTAACTTAGAAAATGTAAAAAAATAAAAAAAAGGAAAAAAGTGAAGGACAGCAGAAGTTATAAAGACTGTTGAGAGTTTCAAATACAAATCTTTTTGACAAGTGTTTCTTGAACTTCCTTTAAATTTTAATATAGTCAATTCTAAAGAGAAAATACAGTCTCTTTTCCCTGCCTAGACTGCTATTTCTGCATAGTATCCAATTTCAGTATCTCTAACAAAGGCATAATCAGACTCATGATTACAGATGTGGGACATCTACTCCCACCACATTTCAAATTGAAGCTTCAAGACCCATTTTTCACAGACTACTTCAACTACTTTTATTCTGTATATAGCTTTCTCCTTTGTTCAAAATCTCCAATTATTTATAAATGTTTAAGTATAAGGTGATACAAAAAATCTGGATATTAAGCTATATAAAAATGAAAGTTGCAGATATAAAAAGAGCTGCAAAAATTCCAAGATAATAACAACAATAATAATAAAAAAACAACCCACAAAACCAAAACTGAAACCCTGCACTCCCAGTTGGCTGTTGGCAATGAAACCACTTTAAAATAGGCCTCACTACACAGAGATTCCAGTTGAGCTTTTTATAACCTTCCTCCCTGGGGATTAATCGGTGGACAGAATCACTGCTGAGATGGGTGGCATGTGTTCCCCAACACTCATGTAGCCAAGCATGCAGTGGGTAATTGGCTTCTGTCACATTACTACAGTTTAGCTGCAAAAACCTATGTTGTCCTAATGGGAATAAATGAATGGCTGCTACTGAGAATAAACACTGCTGCTGGCTAAGAAAATTGCTCAAAATTGGACCAGCCTAAATCAACAAACTTGGGGAGACACTGAGCTTTAGTTTCACTAATTTCTTTGTATGGTTTAATATAAGGCTGTCACCTCCATTACTTTGAAAACATGGTAAATGTAGTTCTCACACAGGAAATTCTAGAATGGGTTGTATCTCAGCCAGAGACCTGTCAGTCTCCCAGCTTCTCACTGAAGACTTGGAGACTGCAAGTACAGAGGGAAGGCAGGCATTTAGCAGCAAAGGCAGGCAGCTGTAAGAACAGCCCCAGTATGCTCACCAAGACCTCTGCTCTTACTCTTGCCAAAATATACAAGAATAATACCTGCTGACGTGCTGCTTTGCTGATACTGCATTTATTCATCATTTTGTGGAAATGAATGTACTTCTTAACCTGCCATAGATCATATATTCAATAAAATAAAATGCAACAGAATAATCAAAAGTAGTTTTGGACCAGGCTGGTTCCTACTGTGTGCAATTCTGAAGGAGTGATTTTGAGATTATTATCATTGCAAGCCTTAGCTATATTGTCTGGATCATGTAGTTGACATCACATGGTGCAGGGAAATGATATAGCCAGAAATTAATCAAAGGTTGAGGGCACACAAATGTCTTCTATGTCACTCTCCTGCTGTTGCTCAGGGACCAAATGAAAAGATGCGTCCTGCTTCTGTCTATGGCAACTGACTTGCTTGGAAAGCTGACTCAAATGACAACAGTCTGCCTTGAATTTGTGATTCTTCGGCTCTTAGAACAAGTAAATATTGGATTTTAATGAAACTGAAATACATATAATGAGGAAGTGCTGTACTCTTGCTCCTTGGAGGAGCCCAGGGGAGTAACAACAGGAGCACATGGGTGAGGTAAAAAATTACCGCAACCTAACATCAAGCAACCCAACACAAAATAAATAAATTCCTATCAAACAAAACCTGTACCAGGTGCATCTCCCTCCTGGATGCAATGTCAAAATGACTGCTTTGTCCATTCAAAGAGTGACTGACATGAGAAGGCAAATCCTGTGTTGTGCCAGCTGTCTGGGCTACTGAGAAATATCGGCTGCAGATACTTGGCCAAGGGATCACTTTTATTTATGATGTCAAAATTTCTAAACTTCCTAATATCTATTACAAATCAAACTGAACCAAAATTGTTACAATATATGCTCATAACTACAGAACTGTAACTTATGTTGTAAAACATTTACCACCCAACAGTACAGTACAGCCTCTCTGTGTAAAATGAATAGAGATGAAAATATCTATATTCATTTCATACTCATATGAAATGAATGGATATATGACTTGATTAGTTTCTTTTCTCTTCCCATGTGAACAACCAGGGCCAACCATTTAAGAAAGACCAAGTATTATGTTCCTTTTCTGGCAAATGACACCATCTTTTTGAAACACTCCAAGGTTTTGACCAATTCTCTTAATTGCTTTGCCTCATGTTTTCCATCTGTTGAATGAAAATAGTGATATACTTACTATAAGTCTCTCATAAAAGTATTTTAAGAATTTTGCACTACATTCAATTCCTGAAATATCTATGCAACCTCTGAAATCAAAGGCTAGTTTCTACTATCTTTTCCAATACTACTTCTCATAAACATTTTACTTTTAGATAAGGACATTCATTTTAATTTGCTGGTTGTTCACCATTCACATAGACATATTATCCTTATATTTTGATCACCAGTGTTTTGTTTTCTCAGAAATTAAAAAGTGATCACAAAACTAAGATTAGAGAAAGCTACCGATTCTAGTGGAGTACTCCAAAGTCTTTTAGGTGTAATATATTACTCCTGTTTTGTACAGGTAGCCCTGTTGGGGAAGTTTACAGAACTAAACACATTAGGTAACAAATCAGTCGATGGGATCAGTCGTTGGCAATCTTGGAGATATCAGACTGAACTGAAGGGAGCTACTATCAGAATGAGCA
The DNA here is from genome assembly GCF_000700745.2 of Antrostomus carolinensis. Classification (NCBI taxonomy): domain Eukaryota; kingdom Metazoa; phylum Chordata; class Aves; order Caprimulgiformes; family Caprimulgidae; genus Antrostomus; species Antrostomus carolinensis. The sequence goes on from NW_010291956.1 coordinate 13,183, forward strand.
GAAGTTGGTTCAGTATTTCCAGAGGATATGGAAACTGAAGAATGCTACATGAGCACTTGATATTACTCATGGTAATAAAAAAGCCTGAGGACCCCAGTTTGGCATATCACTTAAGCATGTGCTTAAAGCAAGGCATGTTCTTTGGGTGTGTTGGTGATTATGGGTCCCAATCAGTTGTGCAGTGCTGTATATGCATGGAGGGAAAATATCCTTCCTGACCCCCTGTGGGCAATCATCTCAGCTCCTGAAGCATGAAATTAGAGTGGCCTTATCTTTGCTTGCATACTGTAACTACAAATGTTATTAGCGGTCATAAATTTAACAAGCCTTATTTTAAAATCCATCCACAGCATTACTGCATGACTTTTGAAGACAGTCCTTTTCGAGAACTTACAACTTTTTTCCTTCCATCTTTTAATTTCTTTTGGGTGAACTAGGGGAGGAAGGTCACCGTCAAACCTGCTGAAAGGCAAATATTAACAGTTGTGCTTAGCTCCATTTCAACTACCTTAGAACAAACAGCCACTTCCTGATGTGTAGAAATAATAACATTAAAATAAATACCACTCTGTCCTTCGCTGGAGTCTGTGCAAAGACTTTGAACCTTTACACCCTGGGCAAAGAAATCCTCAACTCACAAATTACAAAATTTCTGGTCTAACTGAAGCTGCTACCTAACCAACTTCATATCACTCGAACCCATAACCATGGTTTACTTGCCTATTTGTTTCTTCTTTTAATAGGAAAGCCCACTGTAGCTGGGAAGAAATGATTAATCACCAGTACAGAAAAATCATCAATACAGGCAAAGATAATTGGCTGTATTTGGAAGACAGCAGGAGGAAAAGACTTATCAATGCCTAATATATATCCTCATAACCTTTCTGTTCAGAGAGGGATTCATTGCAGGTATTACTGCTATCTGGGAGGAGAGAAAAGGTGAATGGTGGTGCTGCCTCCCACACATGGAATACCCATCTCATGCACAATGAACAACGTGTGTTTTTCAGTCCAGATGACTTTGTACTTTAGCTTGAGGAAAAACAACAAAGACACAGTGAAAATAAACCCTCCAAGACCTGAGGTGGGTCAGAGTATATTTCTCACTTGACCTTACTTGAAACCCTTCCGCTCCCAGCAGATGAGATCCCACTGAGACTCAAACCATGAACAGCAAACAAACAGATGTTAATAGCGTCTTTGCAGAAACACTGTGCTAGTCCAGAACTCCTGCTGAAAATGCTACTGGGCTTTATCCTCCCTCCTGTAGGCAGCTGTGCTAAAGGAAGCACTCTGAAAGGATTACAATTTTGCTGCAGGCTCACAAATAGAAAAAGCAGAGTTATGAGGGAGAAAGCCCTTTACTGAACATCTCTTCAAATAAGCTTACTTAACAGTCAGATGGGAAAAGATTGGTCTCTTTTTCTTCTTCTTTCCAAGCCTTTTCCAGGGTGAATACCCTCAAATTTACATTGCATTCGAAGCTTCAGCATGGAGGTCCACTGTTCACCCTCCTGGCAAGCCCTTCCTTGCATTCTATTCCTGATCTCCCTGTCTTCGATAGCAGTTATTTAAATAAAACCATGACATCAGAAACCTACTGAAGCAGATGACAGAGACCTTATTGCACTTCACTCTGAGTGTTTGCAAGAGCAAAAATAATCCTTGGTGCAAAGTATCTGCAATCAACAGAAATAAAAACAAAAAAGAAGAAATTACAAGGTTCCTCACTTGATATCTTTATAGAAAACTCTTGGAGTAGCTGCCACCTTGTCCAAGAAATGAAACAGAGACTTACAGACCCAAACATAGGATGCTTAAACTAATGAGGGCTATAACAGATTCATTTCATCTGCAGAATAGTCTCAAAGGAACTTACATCAACACGTCACCATCACTCAGCCAAAATTGACATTTGTACCACTGTTTTGGAAAAAAAAACACTCTGAAGCACCACAGGGAGTTCAATAGTATCTGTACTCAGCAGGTGGAACTATTTTTGTCTTAAGATTCGGGTTCTGGTACATGAGGAGTTAGGTCAAAAAAAAGCATCACAAGTCGTCTTTTTTTTCAGCTGGATGCTATCTGCACCTATCTGCGAATACAGTGAGGACCTCAAAGTTGTTTTCTAGAAAACTAGATGCAAACACTTTTTTATTCAGCTCAGAGTACAGTCAAGCAAAAGGACTTTATGGGGTTTCTGTGTCCTGAATGGCAGACTTTAGTGTAAAAAAAAAAAAAGAAAAAAAAAAAAGAAAAAAAAAAGAAAAAAAATACTGGTGAGAGAAAGCATTGATGAAAATAAAGAAAAAGGGCAACCTGAAAGCTTTTCTAATTTCTGTGGGGTTTCTAATTCCTGTGGATTGGAGAAGGTGAAGAGAGTTGATGAAAATGAGGAGGTGCACAAAAAGAAAATCAAGTAAACTCTTACAGCAGAGAAAGCAGATAGAGTAGAAAAACAGAACATCACCACAGTACTGCTGGATCAACCTCCAGGTCAAGCAACATGGAACAGCCATGGATACATTGAGATTTTCTGTACCTTGGACTGGGAGTAGAATATGTTCTCCTTTCCAAAAAAGGATAGAATCACAGAATGATTTGGGTTGGAAGGGACTTTTAAAGGTCATTCAGTCCAACCCCCCCTGTAGTGAGCAGGGACATCTTCAACTCGATCAGGCTGATCAGAGCCCCATACAGACTGACCTTAAATAATATGTACACATTTTTTTTCCTCTTTGAGAGAGAATGACTTTCTAATGTGGAAGAAATGCAGGTGCAACAATAGTCCCTAAATGCACTAAAATGAGGCCTCCAGTTGGTAAATGGGGAGCAGTTTATCTTCTCTTATTTTTTCCCTTTTGCTGAAGCTTCTGAACATTATTCAAAAATAAATGCATTTCAAGTGTATGGATGCACTTACGTGCAAAGTGTTATTGCATCTCCTTTTTTTTCTTTTGCCCTTCCTTGTTCCTAATATTACCAAATGATTTTGAGCTGCAAGGTTTTTACATTAATGGAAGTTCCTATTCGGCTGAATTCAAAATCCTCTTTACTATGAATACTGAGAGACAACACAAGCAACATTAAAACTACCTGGATGGTTTATTTTAATAAAAAATCAGTTCATTAATACATGTAAGAAATTACTTCATGTGTTTAAGCACTTAAGAAAAGAAAGAGGGCTGGGGTCAAGAAGGAAGAGAGATCTGCCAACTGGGAAGAAAAAATACGAAGATGCCCACTGCTTTGTGAGAAGTGTGATGTCAAAAGAACAGGCATCAGATTGGTGACTCTAAAAACTCTACATCCTCTGTAGCTGTTTCTAAGCTTCACAAAGCAATTCTCTGCAAATTTTCACTCCATATTAAGAGCTTTTTGGATGCTTTAGTAGGTTAGCATCACACTCTGAGATGACATCTATTATGATATTATTTTAATTACTATTTTTAATACTAATGATGCGATTTGTCATCTCAATTGAGCACAGAGGCCACAGGAGGTGTCTCCTCCTCAGAGCCAAACAACTACACCTAGAGATGTGGAGAAAGTATCAAAAGCACACTGTCCCCTGTACTGTTTTCCCCTGCTGGAGTTCATTTAATTGGATATTGGGACTGACAACGTTAGCATGCAGCCTGAGAGGCGATGATAGGGGCCCATCTGTGGCTGGCAAACTGGACTGATCAGATCAGGAAGGCTGCTGGCCTGATCTCTGGCAGAAGTTCAAAGCCGGAATTAGATCTTGAGGCAACACTTCTATCCTGGTATGATGAAGTGGGGAAGTTAATATGTCTTTAATTTGGAGATGAGCTATCCAGGCTATGGAGCTGACATCTGGGTTTTGGTCAAATATTTATGCCCTGTTTTACACAGGAACAGATAGAAAATCACATTCAAAAACTGAATAAGCTGAGAAGTCTTTTTTCCTTTTAAATTTTAAGTCAGCTGTATATCATTCAACAGTACAAAAATAAAACTCCGACAAAACAAAAATGGCAAAAAAAGAGCAAAACAGAGAATTACACCCGTAGTAGGCACAATTCCAACAAAAAATCTGTCTTGCGAGCAACACTTTCCAGTGAATATGAAAAAGCTAACTTGGAGCTTATGAAAATTAATCCTGATGCTACATGTATATGCAGGGAAAATGGAGAGAAGATGTTAGGGCAGATTGCAAACCAATTCAAAAACACAGGAACAAATCACATCCCTGTAACCTGGAAAAAAAAAAAATCACATTTATCTTAGGCTCAGGTGGATGAGATCAGAAGAGAATGATGCACAGGACTAGATTATAATTAGCATTTACATACCCACACACTTTGGTGGTGCTGCTGCATCACAGGAGACCCAAAAGAAGCTAGTGCAACTTCCAAGGGGTGAGGAATAGGAATTTTCCCTCTTTTTTTTTTCATTTTTTTCCTTTTTTTTCCTTTTTTTTCTTTTTATGGCTACAGAAAGGCCTTTGCAGGACAGAACTGCATGGGATGTAGCTTGAACTTAAATATCCAACAGATATCCAACCTTCAGCATGAGAGGAGGTATCAGTCCATGAAACGAAGGTAAAATGGCCTTTCTCTCCCTTTTTCCTTTACAATGTGCAGAAAATGTGATTCCCTGACCTGAGCCTAGTGGTCCCACCAGTAACATAAACTGGTCTGTTGCTGTTTCATAGAGTTCTTGTGAGGTTGCCTTGACCAGTCTTCGAGCCTGGAGCTGCACTTTCACAAAGGAGCTGCACCATTTGGCTTTCCAGGTGCTTGTCCTTCTCCATCCTGCTGCAGATGAGCTGACCACCTTTCAAAGGTGGGCTCAGGAAGACACATGTGGGATGGAAGGAGGAGGGGAAAAGCCTGTAAGCATTCCCATGACTGCACCTCCAGTTGCTTCTTTTCAAAGACTTGTTGAGCAAAGAACACAACAAATTCCCCCGCGTATCCTTGCAGGGCCACTTTGTTTCAGCTTCTATTTAATTTGTTTGCGTCTTCAAAAAGATTGACAATATTAGGGAATGAACATAGAGAGAACAGGAAAAAGTCAAACAGCTTCCTGCTCTGAAACTCTCTGGTTAAGGCAGAGAACATCTATGCCACTGCATTTTAAATAGGCATTTGGAAGGAGAAGTAGCTTTGACAAGATGGTAATGTAGTCCTTTTGACTCCACCACATCAAAGCAAATCTATCTGTAAATTCTCAGAGGAAAAAAAGTTTTGCTGAAAAATGCCAAATTCTTGACTTGTGACCTATTTTGTTTGCAACAACAGGGGTGATACAAACTTCTGCCAGAGCATACCAGTGTTTCTAGGATCCCAAATAGATTCATCCCTGCTTCTGAGTCACTGGGAATCCTGCCTAGCAATTTCTGTCATCAGCTGCAGAAGAAGGGCTTTCTCAGTTTGCCTCTTTTTTTAATTGGCCTTCAACTGGCAAGAACTGTCTGAAAGAAAGAAGAAAAAACTTCACTCCCCAAAGCAACCAAACAACCCCCTTACAAATATATAGTGAAAGCAAAAGCTTCTTTTGTGAGGTGACCTTGATTTCTTTCTCTCTTAGTAAAGAAAATATGACTACACTGTCAATACTGGATGTTACTGATCTGAGATCACTTGGGCTTTATCTACACAGGGGATTTACACACATTTTCCCACTGAGCAGGAAGCAGCAGAGGTAACAATAGCGGTTGCAGGGAATAAGCTCTGGAGGCAAGACCTTTATTTTATTTGTCTTTTCAAATGACTTATAAACTTCTCAGCTGTTAGAATACTTTTCTCAGGAAAGAGAATGGAGGACACATCACTGATATTGCTACCTCCACTAAATCCAGGCCAATCGCTCACTTGGGACAAATTGGTGGAAACACATTGAAAGCAATGAATTAATGTTTATTCACAACCAACCTGAGGATCTGTGTTTTCATACATGAATACAAACCCATAGAGAGAGTAGAACCAGGCAACAACTGACACTAGATTGATTTTCTCATTTTCTGAGTTTGGCAGTATGTCACACATCCCAGGAGCAGATTTGCGACTGGCCTAATACTTCCCTGCATATATAATAATTCAGAGGATGCTGCTGAAGTCTTTGCCTTTACTCATTTAAATATTTGCCCATTTCACAAATCTCGGCTCAGTTTCTCCTGCTTCATTTACCCACCACTCTATATCACACAGTGGCTTACTGCAAATGAAAAATACCAACCCTGCAAACTGACAGATGCAGAAAAGAGCTACGTTAAATTATTTTTCTTAAAATTGAGTTAATCTAGCCACTCTTTGGCTCAAAGATTTACAGCCCTTGCACTGGCATCTATCCCCCATGGAGACCCGTAGCTGCCACTGTTTATTTGCAGAATGCACCTACGTGGGTGTGAGTGAATTTCTTCTCTGATAATATTTGTGCTATTCTGATAATTTCTCAGCAGGCCTGGCTCCTAGACACCACACTGTTAGAATGCACTGCAAAGGTACCAGTGAAATTAGCGGATACATGCTCTGGCATCTGAAAGCTTCCTCACCTGAGATGCCCGAAGGGAAACCTTTTCTTTTCTACTTGCAAATGACATGAATCAGAAAAGAAACAAAGTTGGCCACAGCTACTTGGTGCCTGATTAACAAGGTACATGCTGCTCCAGTATGCTTGAAGGATAATAATTCAATTTGAAGGTATACATTAGAAGCACATGCTACAGCTGATTCTGTGCACTTTTAATTGGTTTAAATACCAGGTTTACGGAGTGGAGGTGGAACTCTTGCTGAGATGTTCACTCAGAACAGAATGACACACCATCACAGACTGTCAGTTACCCAGAATAAATCAGAGTTGTGTAGTGCCCTTCTTTCTCAGTGTTATTTTCTAATCCAAAACATTCCCCTTGTTCTCATATCCATCCCTCCAAGCACTAATGGAAGCAAACTTATCCCAGGGGATTTCACAATCTGTCACGAAAGTTTACAAATAAATTTTAAAAAGCACAAAACATTGCTCATTTCTGACATTTACCTAAACTTCTGTTCCAAAACTGCACAATTACTGCACTTTTTAGGAAAAAAATCATCAACTTTTACATCTCATAATTCAGTTTTTAAGAACAATATCACAGTTTTGCCTGTTATCCTATTTAACTGGTGTTATTCACTCTCCTTCTCATAAAGTGTGCAAGATTGTTCTTATAACCTTGCTAGTCTTTTAATTGCTGTTAAAAATCATGGTGATCAGAGCACTCTCATCATTTTTGGCAGCAGTTTCCAAGCTTTCTAACAGGCTGCTTTCCACCTGTTTTCACTTCAGGATTCATAATTTTCCTCTGGCTGGCAACCCCCACTGTTGCAGCTGCCTTTCTATCAGGGTCACACGCACAGTTGGAGTAGAGACATCTTTCAGGAGAAGTGGTGGTGACTTGGCCAGATTATTAAGTCCTCCTTTTTCCCCTCAAATTTCTTGTCTATCCAGGAAATTCAAAATAGCAGAATATGCTTAAGACTGGGGCTCTGTATTTTAAGCACCTTGCAAGTTGCATTTATTTTCTCTCAGTGAGAGGCCTCCAGCTGTGGGATGCAATGGAAGTTCCACCAGCCAAGACTTTCAGGATCAACTGGAAGTAAATGTGGGAAAACATAGCAACTTGCATTATCTCCTCAGGATTGTAGACTAGGTAATCCAATAGGCTTTATCATCTTCCTAAACCTGGAAACACCAAGTAAATCTTGGTTTCAGGCTTTCTATGCATCAAGTTCAGTATAATTGATGGCTAAGGAAAAAATAACACCCAAAAGCCTCAACCCATTTCTACACTGAATTTTAGTAGCATGGCTCATTTTAATTTTTCATCTGGACGCAACACATGGAGTTTTATGGCTGAACAAAAGTTTCTTAAATTCCACCATCCTGGACACTGTGAAAGTCTGAATGTTTCCTCTGAACTTACAGTCTGCTTTCATGGTGTGACCTCTAAACTCCATGGTGTGTAGAGAATCTGAATTAAAAGTAATAAAACAGTATTGTCAATGGCAATGTATATTACTTTGAAATGTTCCAGAGGTTTTTGCAGAAGTAAATCAGAGTTTGTGTTTTTCTCTGAATATCTGTATATAATGGCTTATACGGAAATATGTACCTGGCTTTGAATTATAAATCAAAGAATCCTGAATTTTTCAATTATGCTCCTGCAAACAACTTTTGCTGGTGGATGTAGCAGAGAGATGCTGTCTGAGATACGGATGCAAGCCTGTTCCCCAAATATAAATATCAAAGGTTAAGGAAACTCTGTAACCTCAGTATAAATCCCTATCTGAAAAGATGTAAGAGATAGACAGCACAGTGGAGCTTGTCCAAATAACAGGAAAAAAACTTATTTGAAACATAAGAAATCCAAAATCAAATCCAGACTTTCTAAGACGTCCTGTAAGTCTGCAATTATTTCAAAGGAAGTTGAAGGTGTTTAATAGCTCTGAAAAATCATAGCCCAAATTGTACAGATCACATAGCAACACAGGTGCTGATATTACTCTCTGCCTCAGGAGTTTTGAGAGACACAATCCTCAGGTAGACTGTTTCAGATTCCAGACAATATTTCAGCTCCCAGCCAGTGCAATCAATCACATTAGTTATGTAAGCCACCTAGCCACCTTCCCAAAATGCATTATTAATTAATAATTTTGTACTTAAAGATACACATTTTCTACTGTTTTAAAGTGTTATTAGTGGAATTGAGAGGTATTCAAGGGGGAAAATTAGCTTCTACTATTTTACATGTAAAAAACATTAAATAAAATGGAGAAACATTAAAATTTAATGCTGACCTTTCAGCGTGGTATTTTTTACGATTTAACCCCAGATTTCTCAATTAATTTGTTACCACCAGTTAAAAACTAACCTGAACACTTCTTCCAATCAAAGAACGTGCCTGTGGAGCTCTTATTTTCTGGCAATACCTGATGGTTGCCAGCATTGTCATAACTTACATCTTCTGAACTGTCTTGTGCTAGGGCAAGAGCTGGACTCGATGAACCTTGTGGGTCCCTTCCAACTCACAACATTCTGTGATTCTATGATTCTGAATGACTATAACTATTTGTAATGCCATTTCTGTATTTAACAGTCCTTTGTGAGAGAACAGTAACAATTTCTAAACCTTTACTGTCATTACAAGGGATAATTGCCAAGGACACAGAATTGCTGACCAAAGTTAGAAAAAGGAAGCAGAGGGAATGGCCCCCAGTAAGAGATTTCCTCAAAATGTATCTGAAAGCAGAAAATTCAGAGTTCTTATTGGAATGATCCCTTGGCTACTCTGAATCTTCGGATGAGCCCTGCTCTTGTTAATGACCAAATGGAAAATAAGGGGATAGTAGCCCGATAACTCAGGTGTGCCAGCAAAGTGACTGTGTTCAAGGAAAATAAATACCCACTCACTGACCAAAAGAGGTGATAGAAGGTAGCAAGGCCCAGTGGATTTTTTTCCTTATCTTTTCTACCAAATACATCATTGTAATCTACCTGACTACCTGAATTTTAACAACTTTTCATACCCAGAGATCAAACTGAACCCTGTGAGGCTCTGTGTTATGAAGCAATACAGAAGGTAGATTTTAGCCAAAGCAGTTATCTTTTACACGTATGATCACAGATCTATCTGTGAAGACTGCAATTACAGGTCCTAGTTCAACTTCAGACATCTAGGCTTCTTACCTGAATGCCTGATTGTATTACCATTTTGCTTCATCATATCCTTTCACCAGAGTCCTTCATGTTATCTCATTTCCCTCCCCATCACTATATATAGAGTTAGCTAATTAAATTATTATTTTCATTCACTGTCACCTACTATGCAGAGCAGACAGTCCCTACTGATCTCACTTCCCAAGTATTCCAAGCAGTGAGCACTTCAGCTCACTGAGGTGAGGTCTCCTCACCTACCTGAAAATACTCAAAAGAATGCTATTTTCTCCTCAACCAGTTAGGAAACGTATCTGCATTTCTTTGCAGAAGTGATCATGGGAAGAAAAAAATGGAATGCTTTGGGAAGGGTAACTGTCAAATCATCTCTGCTTGAGAATTTGACAGTTGTCCCTCTCCTCAGTGTTGTGCCTGTAACTGTGGATGCCTCACTGTGTATTTAATTTAGCACATTCTTCCTTGCAGTTCTACTACTTTAGTCCGCATGTGGGTTCCCAGTCATGCCAATACTTTCCATACATCGCCATTTAGTGACATGTTCAAATCAACTCAACTTTCCAGAAATGCAGGAGCCTGAGCTTCCATATATGAACACAGGATTAGGGTTTAAATGGAAATAATTTTGCAATCTTAATTACATGGCATGTTTGGCACAACCATTAACAATGAATGCTTGTTTATTTACCTGTAGAAATTATTGTTCAAGCAAGTATTTTTTGCTACCTCCAAATAAGCTTTTAAAAATCAAATCCATCACACCTGTTATTTTTTAACTCGGAAATTAACAGACCAAACCATCAAATGTTTATATGATGAGTATTTTATCCTTTGCAAAGAACAATAATATGAACAGTTCAATGTATCATTATTCCATGGAAGTCAGAACTAAACCACTGTTAAGCCAGATAAAAAGCTGACTTGAAAAGTACCTTCCTACTCCTATGTAATAAGAATGTCATAACTTAAAACTATATCTTTTGTTCTTGCTAATGTAAAATCAGAAATCATATATTTATAGATATGTCTAAGAAGCATGCTATGCTGGATAGAATAGAAGTATGTTAAGTAGTACAACATGATAAAAAATGCTTTTATTGAATGCATGGCCTTCTAGTGCATGGATCATGACCAGCTTTTGATGTTACATATGGATACAACCCATGTTTTCTGCATGATGTGATCCAAGTAGTCATACTGAGGTGAAAAAGTAGAAATATACTCATATTGCTATGTAACTTGAAAGATACATTTTATTATGCAGGTGTCTATTTCCTTGCAGGCTTTAAAATTACAACAAAGTTATCAGAGATCTTTAAACACATAAGTCCTTCATTCAGCTTTTCAGGCTTATTTCCTGACTCAGGAATAGGCTGTAGTAATTCAGGTACACATGAAACTGCCAATAGCTGCTGCACTCCTTATACTCCGTCAAATACCTACACTGACTCCAGCTTTTTACTGTTATGATTTTGATTTCATAACACCAATAAGGCATTTCAGATGTAATACTCTTTAGGGATTATTACTGAACTTGGGTGGTTATAGCTACTCAGCCTCCAGCTCTGTGACTCCACACAGACTAAGCACTATTCTAGGCTTTCTTAGTAGGTATTCATTTACATGGATCACACCACATATTGTTGAGTAAGGCAGACAGCCCACAAAAGCAAGTTTACTCTTGTCTCCTACCCCAGGAAGAGGTTGAGTGCATACCTTTTGCCTTGCACCCCCTTGAAACGTCTTGTCATCCAGCCTCCTCCAGTTCCACTGGGCCGTCACAGAAGTGAATCAATTAATATACTGATGAAATCAATCTGAAAGGAATTTTTGTTTTTCCTTATGCTTAAAGGTAGTCCTGGAGTGGAAGAAGGAAGTTGACTGACTACTCTTTCTCTCTGAATGTAGGTGCTTCAAAAAATGAAACCGGATTAATTTATCACATGGATAGGTTTTAAGTGTCTAACACTTTAAACAGATGGGAAAATTTGATCAAGAAATTTCCATGCAAAATAGCTTCACTTTTTGCTTGGACAGTGAGAACTGGATTATCCCAAATTGTACAACACTAAATTAGAATTGCTGAATGGTAAATGGCAAACAAAGTCCTCTTCTGAGAGGAAAGGTACTCAGAAATCTTAGTCTTGTTCCAATACACCTCTATTCAAACCTACTTCAAGGTGAAAGGCAGCTTAAATATAGTCTGATCCATACTCAAAACAACTTGAACCTATTGCCTTTTTCACTATCTTTTGCAAGTTCTATAGATTCATTTACATGACTCCTCTTGACTGAAATGTATTTTAAAAGTCTCTTATATTTAAATGTCAACAATTGTTTACTAGAAATATTCCTCAATCTCAATGCATTTCTAGTCAGTTTGCTCACATCTGTGAAAAATAAGATTTTTTGTTGCCAAAACCTCAGAATTAACCATTTTACCCAGGTCACCTGGAAGTCATACAGCAACAGAATAATCTTAAAGCGGCACTGTGTATCACTGAGAATAGCCCATACATTTATAAAATGATTACAAGCTCTGATTCATGATAGCTGCACAAAAGCTGGGTTAATTTTCTCAGCTTGATTCTGTTCAAGAATCTTTATCTTGGATTCTCTTATCTTCAGCTAAATAAGATGAGATATTTCTCAGGGAGACCAAATAAGAATTAGATCTCTCTGCAAGACAACAGGTGCTGTAGCCAGGTTGAGCCCATACCCTTTCAAAAATTCCTCATGGAAATTCCCTGTTTATTTCAGAGCCTCTTTCCTATCCTTGTGCTTTATTTTGCCTAAAGTCTTCTGGGACTTTTTTATTGGTGTTGTTAAGAAAGTAGGGTAATTTAAGTGAGCACATGTCCCTTTCCCTCACCCAAAATTGTTGCTGTATGTTTCCAAGACTCCAAATATAATCCAAATTAACTTGCTTGTGGCAAGACACAGTTTGTATTCTTCATCTTCCTTAACAGTTTCACACAGGTGTTTTTACATAGGCATGTCAACAAGTCAGCACATACAGGTAGATACCACAGATATAAATTAGGTAAACTAAGTACTAGTGCTGGCCTGGATATGCTAACCACATATAAGATAAAACAGAGAAAGAGCATCCTGATGCTGATAGGAATTCTTTTGAAAGATGTCATTTCAGCATTAGTACTGTCCGATTTGCAGTTAGTTCAGTCAGAAAAATTAGGAAGTTCTGAGTATTTCTGTTTCAGATAAAAAGCTGAAAATCAAATGGGGGAAGCTTTCTGGGAAAATATTTGCAAGATCATTACTGAAATTGCAGAAATTTATCAATATATTATAAAATTAACTCACTGTTTGGAAGAGGAAAAGTGTCTTGGAAAGATCGTGTTGCTGTAGTTCTGTTGTATAAAAGCAAATTAAAACAATCCAATGGAACTTACACACTTGTAACTGGCAGAACAGAAAGTAGGAAAAATGTTGAAGCAAAACTTGTCCAATGTTTCCCCCTAAATAGAATTTCAGATCTGAGATTTCTCATTCTGCTTTGGTTCTATATATATAGTCTCATCCTATTTAACTTTACACAAATAGACATCATTCTTCTAAGCAAGAAATTCGAATACATGTCATCTGAGATAACAAATCACATTACACCTGCTTCAGAATACTGATTTATTAATGCTTATGCCTGTGTTTTGAGAAAGACAGAAGCCTGGATTCATACCACCGTCCAGACTTTAGGGGCTCACTTGTGCAGGTTTCCTCCTGTAATAGCTGGAGATGTACACCCACCTTCAGAAAGTGACTTTGCTTACTAATCTATGAATAACACCTGGAAGAAATGACCTCCAGTTTGATGCTTTAGACAAATTGAATGATACCACATCAAAATGTCTCTGTACTCTGATCTTCAACATAGATACACGACATATAAGGGCTTTTCTGTGCGTGTGGGTGGGTACACACACATGCTATGAAGCATCTTTCTGAAGGTCCTTGCCAGGGACTCCAAGATATATCAGCCCAGTAGACAAAGGTATGAGAAGGGAAATTGATATGCACACTATAGATCTTTCCAGTCATGAGACACATTCTGAAATATCACTCAGAGAAGAGTTTGTTCAACTCCCTCCATGTTATTGAAATGATCTCCACATCGACAGATGACTCTGAGACAGGATAAGAATTGTCTATGCTCAGGACCACAGCACAGGGTTGGAGCTCTACAATCACTCAGATCTAACAGCCTCAATTTTCATGACAAAACCAGTGTACAAAGGGAAGACTGAAATGCGGCCTAGACCCTGGCTGTACACTTGGGCTGTTACAAGTTTTACTTTTGCCCCCATTCCTTTTTCTTACACAAACCAGATACCACCAGATGTTTTTTACTCCACATTTACACTTCATAACAATCAGCAGTAGAAATGTTGACCATCACATTTTAAATAAACTTATCTTTAAGAAAAGTAGATTTTTGAAAGTTAAATAACTTTAGGGAGTCTTTTGACAATATTGGTTCAAATTGTTTTGTAAAGAATAGATATTCAGCAAAGAAAAAAATAAAGCACATCTCACTGGCAGCAAGAAATCTGAGGGGGGTTGCAACTGGAAGGACTACAGGAACACAATTTCATTTATTTCTATGACATAAAAATGCATTGGGCAATGAGAATAATCAGACTTCGGCACAGCAGGACTCCTCTCCGAAAACTGCTAGGGACAGAAACACACAAAATCAATGAATTTTCTAGTGGCCCATCCATGTGTTAGATAAGCACACAGGACAATATAAGCCTCATATTCTAATTTGACACGAGCATATCTGACTGGGCAGATTATACCAAGGGAATGAACAAATACCAGACATCATCCTCCTCATCCTAAATCTGTATTTGTGCTATAGCTTGCCTTATGGTGAGCTTAAATCAAATCGTCAAGTGTTCAGGACATATATAAGAATAAATTAAACTGGAACCCAGAAAACAATAGCACTGCAGTAATACTACTAATACTACCCAGCTATCTTCATTTTCTCTAGCTTTAGTGTCTATTAGAACCTCATTAGGTGCTCTGCTGTCCTAATTTTTGTTAAGAACTTGTTTTGGAGTTGGGATTCCAGAAAATGAGGAAGATTATTCTTGAATAGGTCTCGGAGCACTGCTGGGTGAAAGCTCTGAACAGGAACGCCTCTTTCCATGAAGAATCCAATTCCAATCAGGCAGAGCTCCAAGGCAGCAGGAGACCTAACAGAATAAGGGCATGCCATAGCTATGCAAGAGAGTTTTGTTTCTGGAAAGATAGAGCTGCAATGATGCTGAGATTGCTCTAGGACAGCAGCCAGAGACTGTGTCAATGGAAACACCTGTGGGGTGATACAAGAATGTTGAAATGGCAGTAGGAGGGGAAATAAAATATATGGATGTGGCTGGGTATCTCTCTGCTACTTGGCACCTCTCTTAAGTTCAGAAGATCCTTTTCACATGTAGGTCCTTGGAGGCAATTTGCAGCCATTAGTAAGCAGGTGGCAATGAAGAGGTGAGCGTGCTGGGAAGAGGCAGTCAGATCCCAAAGCTGGCAGGAGCAGCTGCTGGAGCTGCAGTGACACTGTAAGACTCTTTTGTGACTTTGTCCCTAATCACTTACCATCATGATTACCTCTTTGTGGCAACGTCCTGTTTTGCCAGTTGACAGGGTTAGCAAAAAGGACATAGACACCAACTTAACACCAGAAACAAACTTGTTTTACTCTAGTTTAAAACAGGGGAAAAAGAAGAATAAGCAAGGTACAC
Organism: Antrostomus carolinensis; assembly: GCF_000700745.2. Lineage (NCBI taxonomy): Eukaryota > Metazoa > Chordata > Aves > Caprimulgiformes > Caprimulgidae > Antrostomus > Antrostomus carolinensis. Next base: position 28,626 of record NW_010291956.1, read on the forward strand.
AGATACACAGGGTAATGCACCTAATCATACTACATAAGAGAAAGCATAGTGATTAAGAAAGATTCAGCACCAATTGCCCAAATACTTATCATCATCCAGATCTGTGTATCAGCTGGGGAGCCCCTCTCACAGCGAAGGATTTGGAGACCCTTTCCCCAGCAATTGTGAAGTCCTACTAAGTGCGTCCACTCGTAGGTGAGGTCTCCAACTTTGCTGTGAGAGGGTCCTGCTTTCATACAAACTAACAAACAAATTGCATAGACAGAAAGGAACGGTAACATCTGGTGGGCTGGTTTCACTTCACATGGGCACATCCTGGATTTGTCCAGGATCCGAGATATGTCTGAGAAGCTCCTATTTTGATATATGGCACCTGGCTTTGAATTGCAGCAGGAAAAGTTTCACAGTCTTATTTCATGCTGATGTGACACAGGTTGGGGAAAGAATCTCACGATCGCATTTCATGCTACTTGGTTGGGAAGTTCACTGAAAGTCAACTCTAATTTAAGGTTTATCGTTTAAGCCTTTGTATAACACCTCCCCATCAGGCCACCTCTTTTGCCCTAGCCAGAGCCTTATTTTCCTCTTTCTTCTTCCTCTGTATCAATCTCCAACAACTTCCACACCTTTTTAATAGAAATTATCCCTTTTTGGTGAAGATCTACACCAGCTACTCCCTAGTTCATTCCTCTCCTTCCCTTCCCTCCCTGTGAAGCCTTTGCAGGTCACTCTGCACGTCAAGCATTGTCCTCTTCCCTAAGTTGCTTCTCTTTAACCTTTAGCTGCTCTGAGGCAAAGCAGTTTCTCCAGGTTTCTACAGTACCAGCCATCTGAGGTAAAAAATGGCTCCATGAAATCCCACTGACCTCCTGGTTTCACAGCACTTCTGTACTTGGTCGTGTTTCAATACTTCTTTTTTAGTATTGTGAAATACTAAAATACTGCCACCACCATTGCCCAGCCCATGGGGTACACAATTAAGAGAAAACACATAAATAATGCTAATAAGACTTTGCGAGTTGGCCATGGGGGAAAAAAAAAAAAAGCTACTTAGTTTTGTGGAAAATACACTTCTGGCTATTTGATGAAACAAGCAAAACCCCATTTTCTTCTTCATGTACATACAGTCATTCACCTGCCCATGTACTAAAGAACATCTGTACAGTAATTTCATACACTATTTTTAAATGTTCTAAATAGTTCTCTTAAAACATCGATTGATGCAACCAAGTGGGATGGTCTAATAATAAAACAGAAAGAACAAGAGCGAAAAGTCACAGAGGTATATAATCACACACACTTGCATGATGTGAAATCATTCGAAATATAACTTTATGATGCTTTTAAGAGAGGTATTGACATGGGATGGAGAAAAGGGGAGTGCAGACCACAGAACAAATTTTGCAACTTCTCTACCAGCAATGCTGGAACAACAAAGCAGGAAGTAGTATATACACACATACAACCAGACAGGAGTATGATGATTTATGGTGACCTATGTTTACAGTTTTGCAAAGCATCAGCACCAATTCACTGTCAATCTGCCTCCAGGCAGCTTGTCAGAGTACAGAACCAGGGGCAGATATAAGATGGATGGCAGTCCTCAACCTGCAGAGCAAACACACTGCATCCAGGAACCTTTCCTTCCAGAAGCCCACCAGCCAGAAACCCTCTGTCATCCCTCAGTATCTGTTGGCAAGGCTCTTTCATATCTAGAATCATCCATGATCCTCTGTTCACTAGCAAAAGTAATATTACACAACTTCTTAGCTTGCTGTGCTGTCCCTCCAAGACAGACTTTAATTTTCAGTGATAAAAGTCTTTACAATCTCCTCACCTCTCTGCTTCTGGCATCTCATGTAAGTACTCATTAATTGATGTGATGGCTTTCCACCTGTCATCACTCATGTTGGTAAAAGGGAACCTGAATTTGTCCCTCCACATCTGGTACCTCTGTTGGTCCATCTGCCATCAAAGTGCACTACAGCTGCCCTCACTGCTCCATTTTGCTTCTTCCTGTGTGACCTTTGCCACAAACTTCTCTGATTACTCTTGGCTAGAAAGAGTCTATCTCTGTTCAGCTGCAGGCTGCCTTAGCATCCAAAGGCTGCTGGGAGCCTCATGCTCTCTCCAAATGCTTTTTCATGATCAATACAATGGTTTCCTCTTCTGGTCCTCCTCACACACCCTGTTACTCTCAGTCACAAGTTCACTTTTAGGGAGACAGAGACTTCAAATCTGATCTAAACGAAGTTGGCACTAAAATTCCAGGGTCCCCAACATCTCTCACATTTGGTTTTAGTTTATATAAAAACCTTTATCCCTTCAGGCTAACCAAACCACTCTGCAAGTGAATGTGAATTCCTATGACAGTACTGCGAGCTTTTCTTAGTGCCTCTAGCTGAGACAGATCATGGCTCATTTTCTGCAGCTTGTAACACTTGTGAATCAGTACGTTTCATTTTCTGAAGTCATATCAGCAACTGGGAACCAGGTGAGTTTAATCTCTTTGGAGAATATTTGGCCTTTATATAAATGTTCAGATTATAAATGAAGCGTTATGAAGCAATTCATTTTTTGCATGTAAGTGATCTTATTGCTTCACAGTTACACTGTGCAGTGACTTTGTAATGAATGTCTAATTTTCCAGAGCACTGGCAAATGTTTTTGATTGCTTTTCTGTAGCTATTTCAGCTGGGTTTTGATAGTTTTCTTTATCTATCCTATTTATTAGTACTTCTTGGTTTGCCCAGAGGCATCTATTGGAAACATTAAAAAGTTAGGACAAAGGATCTAACCACATATTTGTTTGTGAATGATTTTTTTTTCCTTGGAAATGTTTTGAATTCAGTAGAATTTCTAATCATCAGCTGGAACAAGAAGCAGCAGTCAATGCAATCTCATTATGTGCTGAGAATTTTTTTGCAGGAAAGTTACAAATACTAATAAAGATTAAGCTTAACCATAAAAATTATATTACAGAAAAATAAATAATGGTGTGCTACCTTTAAGGGCTAAGGTAGTATTTTTGTTCAAAATAAACATAAATTCCATCAAGAACATTCTGCAAATACTAGTAACAAACATATAAACCAATCATTGAAAAGTTACACTAAACTAAGAATTCTCATAGGAGGTGGGGTAGATGCTCTGAGGGCATTTTCAATGGATTTCAGACACTTATAGTACCAGTTATTAATTTAAATCCTGTCCAAACTATGAGGAACTGAAATGAGAGAATTACTTACAGCAATCAATTAATACCAGTAAATTTCTCTGTTTGTGAACTTTCCATGAATCATTGTTCACAGTATATGAATCATCATTTAATGATTTAGAAATACATGTTTTATGCATTCTATCAGCCTATGGAATGTTTGCAAATTACTTGCTGTTCATAATTTGTTGTCTGCACTGCAAATTTCATCACAGTCCAATATTAAAAAATACAATATGTACTAGTTAAATAAAAAAAAACACCAACAACAACAACAACAACAACAAAAAACCAAACGAAAGGCAAACAAACAAACCAACCTGAAAGTTTTCATGCTGAAAGCTGATTGCAGTTGCTGTCAGAATATGATTCAATCCAAAGACAACCATGCACTGGATAGAGATAATTCATGTATAAGTGTCCATCTTTCTAGCTACATGGAAAGAACACCTACGCCTATCCTTGCACCAAAATAGTAAGGTAACTATTGTTCAATGCCATGTACCATAAAAGTGAAAATTAGTAAAAGTCTAGCTATATTTAGAGAGATTTTCCTGGGGAAGTGAGCACTGTGGCCTTAAAAACAGAGCAGTCATGAGGAAACTAATGTGATGTGTGAGACACAGCTTCCTGAGTTCAGAAAGTGTTGGAGAAAGAGGATTACAGGTCTCTGGATGAAAGAACTGCCCCTGGCTGTTACCACTGAGTTCAGAACAATCTGTGTATTTGTAAACAATTGGACTACTCCCTGTACCCTTTCTTTGCCAAAACATTGCTTGAAGCATCCAGTTTTCACCTACAGGTATGACAGTCCCTGGAGTTCTAGTCATATTATCTGTCCTACATAGAACCCAACATTTTCATAACCAGCTGGTCACCTAACTCATGGAAGGAAACTCATACAAGGAGAGAGAGCAGCTGTGAAGCCTGTGAACTACCTTAAAGGTACCATGAACACTGAAATGGTTAAGTCTGTACCTAAGTTTTATAGCTCTGTTCCTACATTTTTTTCTTTCATTTTGACTTTTATTCCTCATAGCTCTAAAGTGTAAAAAAATAAAAAATATATATAACATAATATAAAGAGGGAAGTAGCTGGGACAGGACTCAACACAAATACTCATTAAAAAATACCTTCATACAAATGTGTCCGAGGCATCCTCTGTCTGTGAACATGCTTATAAATCATTTATGTGAAGGTGTGATCATAAGAAGTGAAAGAGATAGCAAAGACCTTCAAAGAGAATTTCAAGTTTCTATCGGACCAGACTGCTAGCTGGATACATTTTCCATTAGTTTCCTGCTCACCATAGAAGATGTTCTTGTCTCACTGAAATTAATAAAAATTACTGATGTCAGTTTAGCCAGAATTTCACTTAACAGCATATGTGAATATTCTCTGACTTGGTCCAGCTCCAAGAGGGTGGGCGAGAGAAGTATTGTAAGAAACGAAAACCAGCTTGAAATTCAAGGTTCTTCAGATTTCATTAAAAATTCACAAATCAGTCTATTTTCGCAGAGAAATGGGACAGGTGTCAAGCAAAAAATAGATTCCTTTGCTGAGAAAACATGGCTTAACTATCAGAAAAGTAGCAATTTCCATTTAGGCATTTTTCACTGTGAAAAATAGCTATCCTAATGAAACTGTGAATGAAGCCTGATTTGGGAATAGAGCTGGAAATTAAATGGGGGGAAAAAAAAAAAGAAAAAAAAAAAATACCCAACTCTCATGTTAAAGTCCAGAAAACAAAGTAAGTAAATTTTGCAAAGCATTGTGTTGGATGAAACCACAATTAAAATGTTACTCATTCTAGTGATTTCCAGATTTTTTTGAAAGAATTCCAGTTAACACAATTGGATTTTGCATCAGGTTCCCAGTAACTGTGGGATATTAATTTTGACAAAGAGGCAGTTCCTTGTGTCACAGTTGAGATGCATTATTTGTGCAGTTTCTGAAAGGCTGGAAATTTATTACTTGGATTGCATTAATTCTATCAGCAAAGGTAGATATATTTTTTTAAGTCAAAATGACACGTCTGCTGAGCATTCAGTTCTTTTAAAAAGAACCTCTAGAACTGTGCTTAAAAGGAAGAATGTAACGAGTGCTACACACAGTTCCTTGAAATATACCTCACTCAGTAAAACATTCTTCATCATACTATCAGAAAATTCTTTTGATAGGCGATTATAAGGGAGAGGTAATCTTAGAGCTATGCTTAGGAGGGAAAATGTGACTTGGCTGCCTGGAACATGAAAGAATGCTACAAATTAGATCTAGTCAAGCAGTACAAAAAGTTGTTAATTAACATATGCACAAAAAGAAAGTACCAAGTTAGCACTATCATCATTCAAGGAGGTCAAAATTAGTCCTTCATGTACATTCAGTTCATCAGCAATTTATTTGCAAAAATTTTTGTGAATCCTAAAAAACACCAGAATTTTAGCACCAGTAATTATCTTGAAAAACATTATGTAATGTGCATTTTTATTCAATACTCAGCTTTCTTATTTTAATTCTTCCAAGAAGGAAGTATTCTGTGCTAGCAACTGAACAATCCCACAATGCCAGTGATGGCCAATGGCTAGTCAGTCATATAAAACAAAGTCTTAATTCTTACTTACTATTACCATCTTTGACTCAGTGGTCACTATACATCATCTGTAACACAAATAGGTAATTTGGATATAATATATGAAAGGAAGTTTGACTAAAATTCTTAGACAATATTTGTGTGACTAGGAGATAAGAATTAGCACATTGGATTAAACTATTGATTCATCTAATTAATATCCTAGTTCCACAAGGGATCAAAATGATTCTCAATAATTGTGAAAAGATTACTACAACTGAAGTTTTGCAGCTAACTGGACAGCTTGTGCCTTGGTGTGCAAGTGTTTTTCTACCTTGAAATTCTTTATGTTCTGCCTAATAAAAACATGGAAGGTGTCATGATCCTGAATAAGTTTTTTATCTTTGAAGGCATCTACTAAATCATGGATTTTGAAAATAAGAAGTCATGTGGGTAAATCACAATCAATTTTTTAACAAGTGAACACCAACATATTGAGAAGGTAAATTAATGAGATGAAAGTGGCTACAATGAAAATATGTTATTTATGTTATATGGATCTACTGAAATGATTATGGCCTACTCATTAGCAAGGAATAACTCAGGAACAGAGATTAAAGACAACAAAGGTTTATGGACAGAAAATCTTGTTCTAAATCAAACTGAATTTGAATTAAAAAGAGAAAAGAAGGAAAGTAGTAAAGTACGAGACAAAAAGGGTAATTATGCATTCATTGTATGTGTGTGAGTCAGTATTGTGAATTTGCTTACTAACTGGATAAGAGAAAAAGCTGAATCCTCAGACTATAATCCCCTCTTATAAAACATGATCAATTTAATTCACAAGGAGGGAGGGGAGACTTCTATAAAAAAAATGGACAGGAAAGAGTCAGTCCTACAGTAAGCCTCCAGACCCAGGAAAGGGAATATATGGAACTGGGCAGTTTTACTTCAGAGCTTAGATGCCAGATAAGCCACCAAAGCCTTCTGTGAATGGATCACCCCTTCTGTCTTAAGTGGGCATGTGGGTGGATTAGATGGATCAAACAAATACTCATAGTCTACAGGAAATAAGTAGTACAGAGGTCCTCTAGTTCTCCTGTGTTATCTTCACCTTTGTGAAAATGGTATTCCTCTGAAACTTTGCTTTCCTTAGGATAATAAGATCAGGATGCTCATGATACTGAAGGATCATGTCAGTCAAGACTGATGCTAAAGATGATCTTTCAGTCAGCATAGAGAAGGATAAGATGCACTAGCATCAGCTAGCACAGTTCCTCAAATTTTTGTTTGTGCAGGTCAATTTCTGGCAAAGGCAAAAAACCTCATGGGCGTAGGACACAGCTCACATCGGGGCAGCTCCAGCACAATGACTCTGTCCAGTAGCATGGCCAGCCATAACGAGACCCAGATATGATGGAGGACTATCTAGGTCACCTTGTGAGGAAACTAGGGAACCCTCAAAGCTCATCAATGAACTATGCAAATGACATGTACACATGAGAGACTAAGGACATTCCACCTTCTGAAAACAAAAATATAGTTGAAAGACCTGTGCAAGAGAACCACTGGGGGAAAAAAAAAAAACACAAAACCAAAACAAGCTCCACAAAAAAACTCTATAAAGTTTTTCAGTAGGTTTTCCTGCATGAGAAAATAAAAAACACAAAACCAAAACAAACTCCACAAAAAAACCTCAGTTTTTCAGTAGGTTTTCCTGCATGAGAAAATGATCAGATTGGTTATTAGCATGGGGCCCATTTCATCTAGAGTTTATTTGCTAGGATGGATATTGAGGCTGCACTATTCCAACTCAGTATTTTTTTGAGCTGTGGGTGTTCTGCATGATTAACAAAGACAAATATCTTTTACCAAGGTTTATTCCCATCTAGGCAATTGGATTTATTCCATAACAGAGAAAATCAAGTACAAGATTAGGAAATGCTATTTTTCCTCAAATACAAGCTTGTCAACATATGGAATTTGTGTAGAAATATATTTAAATGGATATTTGTAGGGTGTTTGAACATGGAATGTTTTTATTTTTTTTGTCAAATGTATTACTACTCAGAGCAAGTAGCTAATAGAGTTGGCAGAAGACACGGAGTGTGCAAGTAGTCATTGAACTGTGTAATAAAGAGACCTTGGCCTCTACCACAACTTTCTTAATGTTGCTTTATTCCAGGGTCTTTTAAAGGCAATAAGAACTGCAGCTCTCAATAGTTGGACACTGATTTCTAATATTTTTGAGAGGGACAGGGCCTCTCAGAATGATGCCAGGTGATTTTCATACAACTGGCATTGCCTATGGTTGAAGTCAGATGTTCCCCGAAACTGGAAATGCATGCAGATTTGGAAAAAAGCATCATAAACATGTGCAGAACTTTAGTGTCCATACTCTGTATATGGAGAGATAATGACATTTGTCTTACCAAGACATCCCTGAACCCTGGAAGCATTTAAAATTTGTAAGTATCCTGGTTTTATCTTAAAGTGTATTGGCTGCCTAAGACTTTGCTTCTGGGCATACCGAGATCTGCTACAGGCTTTTGGCCTGCCTCACACACCGTCCCTATCAAGATACAAAAATCAAGATGTTCTTTTCTGTCTATATCTCCCAAGCTTCCCAGAGTATTTATAAGACTGGCATCTGATGAAAGGCAGATAGATGTGCTAGCTATTTTCATACCCTACTGTGTGCCACAAACTAACATTACAGGAGGATGTGGGGCACATCCATTCCCCCCCTTCTGTATGAAGCCATTACAACACATCAGCTAGTGCTAAAATCTTGACAGTGCATGCTGTTGGGCAGAAATGCTTTTTGGCTTCTTGTTGAAATGGTTTGTCTATGTGGGGGAAAAAAAAAAAGTTTTAAAATTCACAGGGCTAATATGAATATGATTTTTTAGCTTTAAAGACAGAACCCTTTGCTATAGCCGACTAGTAAAAGGCTTAACCACAAGACAGTTCTGCACATTGTTTCTGTGGTCATTCAGTATTTTGTTCTGCATGGTGGCACAGTTTTTGTGCCAGCCAGGGATGGATTCTACCCTTTATCCAGACTTTCTTAACACCTGGTGGGTCGAAGACTCTCCCAGGAGGAGATGAGAGCTAAGTTTGAATTTGATCAAGATCAAAAGGCAGGGAAGCAAGTTTAAGTCTTCAGGTCCTGCGCAAGTTTGCTCTTAAAAAGGCTAAGGAATAAAAGGGATTGGAGAGGTGTGGGCAGCACTATCTGGTCCTGGTTTTAAATGAAAAAGAGAAATTCCCTGTTGTAGGTTCCAAGGAGAGGACATGAGGGCCTACTTTACAGAGGTGATTTCATTTTTCTTGCTCTTAATGGAGAAAGGATCCCATTTAGCTCTACACAATTCAAACCCCAGCCCTCTATTAGAATTTCCCATCAGTTCAGCCTAAATTAGTCCCCAGCTGAGCACAGTGAATTCAGCATGGTAGTGTCTGTGTCCCACCATGAGACACATACCTCTCCTGGCACAAAGGAAGAACCCTGTGCCACGGGAAGAGCCACAGTGCCTCACACAGTTCTGCCGTGTTCAGCACTGGGCACTGAAGCGCTGAGCACAGCCATGCCCTTTGCCCCTTCTGGGATGCCACTCAAAATATTTGCTTTTGGGGATCCATTGACTCAGGTCGTTCCCACCGAGAAGCTCGTTGCACAGCACACAGTTTGCAGCCAGCTAACAGCTCTGAGTTGTAATTATACACAGCTCCTGCTGGGGCTCTGTGGGAAGTCTGTCTATCCGTCACTGAGTGACGCGGGGAGGGAGAACTTGCTTTTTCTCACTGAAGTGACACTATTAGATGTACCCATCCATACTACTGGTTGCAGGACCAAGTTCTTGAGAAGGCAGTTAGGACCATTGGTGTTTTGTTTTTCAGACTTTCCCCTGTTGATGTAAACATCTGTTCTCCTCAGTTATGACAGCATAAAATGGCTGTTAGAAACCCAACCACGTAAATTGTCAACAGTTAAGCTGGCTGTGCCTCTAACCAGTTGCAAAATAACAGTGAGAGCTGCAGATTTCTTACTATCATATGCCAACTACTGCTCAGCTGTACTGTTCCCATGTTTCCCTTTGCCCACTTCAAGAGGATAAAGAGATAAAGAGAACAGTCTGCCCCCAACGACAGTAGTGATAACACTCATTATTATACTCACAATGCTGAAAAATGAAGGCTTTTGTAGAGAGCTGCTGCATGCCACGTAAATTAGTTACTCACTATTCACCAATCTGGTAAGTTAACAAATACTCAGTGTTTCATTAGTTCCCTTGACAGCTGCTGCAGGGAAAAAAATTCCTCTGAGGGTGACACAATGATGCTGGCATTTCTGCTACCAAAGGGCTTAAAAACCCCCAAATCCTGCCAGAAAAAGTCTGAAATCCCTGCCTTTTGCCTGAAGAGAGTGAAATACTTCACAGAGAGGGTCAGGAACTGTTAACCTCTGTCGTTAGCAATCCTTAGGTACCAGCAGCATGCATGGCCCCCGGAAGTCAGAGCACATTTTACTCTATACCAAGGTATCATTGTAAATGTTATTTAAGTTTCAGCTAATAAAAGAAACAAGTTCAGCTTCCAAGAGGGAGAAGAAGGAGCTCAACTTTCACACATGACAATACACCAATTTTTATTTTTTTTTTAAAACAAGACAATCTGCTCTCTCTCCTGATATCTAACATGCAGCACAAAAGCATAAAACAGGGGCTAGTTCAAACTACTTGCATAATCAGATATTAACTAGTAGATTTCCATGTTTGAGGTGCAATAGTCTCTCTTACAAATCCATTATTTTTC
>NW_010291956.1:39246-62012 GCF_000700745.2 Antrostomus carolinensis
CCCTACACTTTTCATTTTGTGCCTCTAGGACTTGAAGAATCAGATAAATTATTTTCTTACTCGCTTCACTATATTTTCCCCTTCAATAGCATTCTTTTAATTTCTTTGTGGTTCCTTGATAAGTAAAAGAAACTTTAATCTTATTAAACCCTTAAAGGCTTTCAATTTTTACGATAATGCTTCCCTTTCTTTATCTGAAACGATATTCTATCTTCAGTTAAATGTCATTATTAGAAATGTAGGTATGATGCACATCCTTTTTTGCTGAACTAATGATGAGAAATGTCCTTCATATATACCTTTAACCTGTCAGTATTCAGATCATCAGACCTGCAAACTAATGGCCTCAGAAGTAAACAAAACCATGAAGGTAGACTTAGAAAATACATTACTTTTTATGTTCAAGAAAAGATTCTTCCAGCATTCTAGGCTACCTTTCATGTTACAATCACAATATCTGCCTGTTTTAAAGAACCACCGTATTTGGCCTCTTTCAGGGATATAGCAAGAGGATCAAAACGTATATATTTACTGAGAGTAAAGAATTATACATATGCTGTATCATACCTATATGGCTGATGTAAGTTCTTTCTGTAGCCAGTATGAGACTTTCAGTTGACTTGATAGAAGCTGCATTAATGATAACCCAAAACCCCCAGCCTTTAATAACCACTGATGCCACTACCAGGGCTTAAGCTGCATGTATGTTTTTTACTATTTGAGATAATAAATGTTTCAACCAGTTTATTCTCTTGATATCTAAGACAGACACAACCTCTGAACTAAGACTAAATGACCTACCTTAAAAAGTTACCTTGTATCAGCAGAAGGAGGGTAGTTGTCTTTGCTCACTTTTGTGGCAGAAATGAGATTAATTTGACTTTGCTAAAAATTTTCTGAAGCCCAAATTAAAAACAGAGTTATTATACAAGTTATTAGATAAAATCAGTCACAGATTATGTGGAGAAAATAATGAGCCTTATACTGACTTTCCTCCATCCTTTTGCATGAACATGACCAAAGCGAAAAAAATAAGGGTGGTGAAAGGACAAGTAGACTGGTCACTGAAGATGACTTGGGCATGAGCTAAAACAGGATATTTGAAGGCTTGCAGAGAAAAAAATAAATTTGCATAGGCTTTATGTTGAGCTAAATTTTAAAATTTTAGAATACTATTTCTGGAGATTCAGATTATATAACCCCTTTTCAAAATTAATTATTAACAAAAAGATGGGGACAATTGACAACACTGTAGAGAGAAATTTCTCTTTCCTAATGCTTTAGACTATGCCTATGCAACAAAATGGAGTTGTGATTGCACCACAGTGCAGCACACTCATGCCAGCTTTATTCTTACTGTTAAAACATAATGAAAGCAAGCCGTTACGGACAGGTGACTTGAATTCCTGTACCAAAAGCTTAGACTTCTGCCTCCAGTGTGAATGCTACCTGCATTAGCTAAAGGAAAGCAATTCTTCTGCATAGACACAACCTCTGAGCTTCAGCAAAATGGAAGCTAAACAGCACTAGGTTTGTGTAGTTTTTTGATGATCACAGCAGACACAGTGAAAAAGTGCAAGAAAGATGCTCAGAATTAGTTCTTAGAATGTTTCCTGTTTATGTTCATACCATAAGGGCCAGCAACATTGGCATGAAAACGTTACTGTCCAGCTGGTGGAATTCTCATTGGTGATGTGCTTCTGGCTTGTTCTTAGGTTATGATTAGACATATTCAAATGGATAAAGCTGAATTAAGAGACACAGTCAAAGAGGATAAGATAATAATAAAAATATGGAAAGTCCATACTAATATACAGGTATATATTAAGTTTTTATTGGAGATCTGGAGATAAACTGCCAAGGAATGATTGAAGGACTGGTATTATGTTGTAAGAAAGTCTGAGAAAAAAGGAAAACATGCTATTTGCCATGTTTACTGGGTTAGGGCAAGCAATGTGAGGCTTAAATTTCTAGCAAGTGCTTTTTAAGTAAATGAGGACAGTGGGGATATGGAGTTTGTGATATGCCCTTCAGGAGATTTCTAAAGAAGAGGTGAGACAAAACACTCTCAGGAATACTTCCTCCTGGGGCAAGGAGGTGAACTAAAGTATTTTCTGAGATCTCCTCAACTCCATTTGTAGAACAGAGTCAAGGAGTGCCTGGAGCACAAGACCCTCAAGGTTTGCACTCTATATCAGTCACACAATTCACATATGCAAACTGGATGTAATCTGAAAATCAGGAGACGCCTGCTGTTAATATGTCCTTGAATAACTGCAAAGTTTCTGCACAAACTTCCACAGAAGATGTTACACACAGCAAAATCCTCTCTCAGTCTCACTGTTAAGGACTAGGTTAACAGAGGAAACATTTTTGGCTCTGGAACAAAACTGCTGTATGTTCACAAAGAAGTCAGTACATCTGCCAGCATCTGTGAAATAAGGAATGTGCCGTTTACTTCATTCATACAATAGATGGGAGAGGGTTATGAAACTTAGTCACATTCCTAAGTAGTCTGAGATTATTAGATGGATGGCAAAACACACAAGCAAAGTGGCACTGTTCTGCATGTAAAAGCATGTGAGTATTGCTGAAAGACTAGTCTTTACTATGGACGCAGTGATGAGAATGGTTTGCACACACACACACAAAAATGAACTGTAGAACTTGTAATATTAATGCAATGCTGCATGTTGGTTTCCTGTGCTTAAGACTTTATACTCATGAATATGTAAATTTCATTAGCCACTATTCAGACCATAGCACTTTGGGGGTGGGGAGGGAGAGAGGAGTACCACGTGTAAACCTTCCAGCTGCCCTGCAGTGAGCACAGAGAGGTGAGATGAGGTCAGTGATTATTTACACAAGAAGAAAAAAATCGAGGAAATACTGGATCAGCAGGTGATTAAAGGACATGAAAAAACCCAGGGTAACAGCACTAGAACCATTGTACATGTGTCAATAGCAAATTATGCCTGCTGAGAAAAAGCCAAAACATTTATCCTGAATTAAACCCAACCGGAGTTAAGTTTACATTAAACAGTGAAATCTGCTCTTTTCAAAGGAGATTTTAAAACAATAACTTCATGTGCAAATCAAGAAAGGGTCTTCTCCCTTGCCTGGTCAAGCTATTACTGTAAAGCTGTTCTCCTGAATTCAGGATTAAAATTCCTTTTATCTTTGCCCAAATCTCATCTGCAGTACATTTAACAGAATCAGACATTAAAAGTGACTCACTAAAAATTAGGCTTCTGCTTCTGAACAGAGAACTCTTTGAACATGCATGCAGCAAGAAATATTTTGGGGATGCTCTTTCTTGTGAGATGAAATTTTAAAAATGAAATGTTTCTCCAAAGGAAAACACAAGAAAATCACTCAGGTGGTAGAAAAAGATGGTTAAACTTGGACTGTACAGAGGGAAGATGATCTTCTCTACAGAGTGTCAAAAGCAGCATCCTTGCAAAATTAGATTGGAGCAGTGAATTGTATGCAACCTAATTGTATTAACAATGTTACAAAAATCCAGAAGCTCGTATCTGAGCTGTGGTAAACAGAGCCTCAGCAATCTCTGCCTGAACCACACAAACACCAGGAGAAATTCAAAGCTGCTTCAAATGTTTATATGGTAAATACACCAAGAAAGTGAAAAATAGAGATCCATTTGTCCATTCTTTCCTGCTTCGTTAAATACACAGTAAAAAAGAAACACTTATGCCCTTTCTCTGATTCTCTATTTCTCATGAACGAAAACACCTCCACTTGCACCCAGAGCCCTGTGCTGATGCCAGCCCAGGCACTTAGCCTGGGATTGAGAGTAGCAGGGAGTGCAGAGCCAGCCTGCACCAGCCTGACTTGGACAGCATTTCTCCCCCAAACCAGCGCTGCCACCACAATTACCTACATGGTTACCCAGCCATACTGGGAGAAGCTGTGGCACAGCAGCGCTTCTGAGTATTTACCAAAAGCACTTAAAAGTTTACCACGCTGAGAGTAAAGATTCACTCAGTTTCCAAATATTCCCTGGAAAAAAACCCCATGAGCCTCCCTCTCCTCCTTCAGCCTCCTGCTAAATGCAGTTCAGTAGGAAATTACATATCAAAATATTTCAGCTCCCCTGCTTCCTAAGAGAAACACATACTCAAGAGCTTCCAGGCCCTCCATTACCTGCACATATGGGTGAATGAGAGCTAGAAACGTGGCAGCAGTGACGGAGATCAGAACTTCCCATATTGGGTTCAGGTCCGATCAATCTTGCAAGGCAGCACGCTGCCCGATTCAGAGCTTGGAGGGGAAGACTCCCCAGACTTCCAAGGGAGCTCCATTCCCTGACTGACCCATCTTATCCATCTCCTGAAATTTAGATGATTGCAGAAACCCAGAAATGATCACACAGAGCTCCTACGCTGAATTGCTACAACTGTTCACAGAAGAATTATTTGTTGTTATTGAGACTATTGATTTGATCCTGTGGTGGGTTTTTTTTTTAACCACAGGGAAAAATAGAAGGCCCATGATTAATAATAGAGGATTCAGTATTATCACATTCTCTTTCCTTTGTGAATTTTATGTATACCCATAGTCCAACAGAGTATCTACTCACCTTTTCAACTGTATTGAAAAAGCTTCTTTTTCTTTACTGATTTATATACATAAGATCCATGCCCTGCCTCTTTCCTCCTCTGGTTTTCCCACTTCCCATCAGTCTAATCTATACCCCTTCCCTTAGCTGAAAGTTCTTTGGAAAGAAAAGAGCTTGTCTTTCACAAACATATTTTGATGCCTAATAAACAGTTTTATTCCTCTTCTAAAGCTGACGGTAAATGCAATGCCCAACTAAAAATTACACTGTTTTTAAGTTTTCCAGTGACTACTTTTTATGACTTGCAAAAGCAAGTTTAGTCTTGATTAAATGGAGTGTGCTTAAGTATAGTTAAGATGCAACCATCTAAGACTGGCTGACTGACTAGGTGAGAAAAAGTAGGGAGAGGAGGGGCTGGCTCACTTTGAATCTTTTTTTTTTTTTTTTTTCTTTTCTATTAAGAATGCTTTTAATACCTTATAAACATCTAACTTTTCAGAGAAATCAGAAAATAGAAAACAAACCCTGCTCAACACAAAACCTGGTCCAGATTTCTACTAAACGTGATAGGTAGTTAAAAGAAATCTCAATTTCATGCACAGAACAAGTGTTAACATCCAAGTTTCCATCCAATCCATAAAAATTTACGGTTCCACCACCCTTTTGTGGTGACAGCCTTGAGCTTACCTATAACTAATATCAATCAGGTACATTATTGATACTTTTTCCCAAACATCATTCATTCCTTATCATATATAATTGTTCCCCTGGGGACTCTTTAGCTTCAGCCCCATGCCCTACTCCTGTTGCATGCCAGGAAAAGACCCTGACCAGCAGTGACCACTGCAAATTATTATTCCTCAGCCACAGTCTGCTCTTAAACTGGCTTGAGCACTCTCCTAACCTCTGGAGATCTCAGACAGCAGTACTGGAGTCCTGAGCACAGCAGACATGTTGTAAGGCCCACACTAAAGCTTCCTCAGGTGCAAAGGAATTGAACACCTTTGTGTGTATCACTACCATGAAAGAGGAAAGATATCCATGCACAGAAAGCAAATGTTTGTAGCATTTTTGCAAAGCTGGAGAAACTACTGAACATAAATGAAAAAAAAAAAAAAAAAGCCAGCCACCCTACATATATTATAGCCACTTACTACTGAGATTAGACTCCAAGCTTTTCCTCCTCTCCAGTACTTTACTGATAAGTTCATGCAGACACTTCACGCACTCAGGGTTGAAGATACAATTCTACAGGATCCTACACCTCTAGGTTACATGCAGAGTCAGTAAACTGGACATTAATCTTTTTCTTTATATCCAAACATACTTGGGGAAGGCTATTTCCTTTCCCATTCTCACACAAATTTTCTACTCCAAAAACTACCTATAACTAATTTTAACTACTCATAGCTGTCTCTGTTGAATATTGGGGCAGGTGATACCACTTATGGTGATGTTAACATTTCCAAAACAGGATGACAAAGTCAATAATTTCGACATCCAATTAAATAGCTACTTCTTCCTCTCTCATCTATTGACTTTCTCCTATTGCTTTGAAAGTGCTCTCTCTTGAGCCTGGCCCATGACAACCATCACCTGCCCAGACAGTAATCAGAAGCTGTCAGTGACTACTGCAGTACCTGGGTAAGTCCTAAATAAATTGCTAAACCATGGCAAGATAGAGCGCTCCTTACTGCCAGACAGCACAGTACTGAATCTGTCTGAAGCTTCTTCACATAATAAACCCTACACACTACAGAATGATGTACTGTGATTTCACACTTCATGCAATGGCATAACTGAGATTAAAATACACAGTTACCAACTGGTTCTTACTTATGAGAAGAAACAGTCACCCTGGAGTGATGACTGGTTTTGGGGCAACCATCCCCACTCATTTCTCTGAGGGGTATTATGGTGTAATTGCTAAATCAGACTCATAAGACTGT
Organism: Antrostomus carolinensis; assembly: GCF_000700745.2. Taxonomy (NCBI): domain Eukaryota; kingdom Metazoa; phylum Chordata; class Aves; order Caprimulgiformes; family Caprimulgidae; genus Antrostomus; species Antrostomus carolinensis. The sequence continues at coordinate 45,775 of NW_010291956.1, forward strand.
TGTAACCCTATGAGTAGAAAGAAGTGTGGCTTTTGCAGGGTTAGAAGAGATTCATCCTATTCAGAAAAAGTACAGAACTTAAAATGCACTTAAGCAATAAGCACACATACACAAGAAGGTCAGAGGTTCTCCTATGTAAGGAGAAAGAAATGCCTACCAAAAAGTTTTCCTATTAATAAATATGTATTTTAAAAAATTCCAAAGTTTGCTCCAGCTTAGGCAAATATTTGTGGTATTTCCAGACAGAACAGCTGGCTTATATATTCACGTTGTTCCAGAGACATTTGAGTGCCATTATTTGTAAATTTTTCTGAACAAATTTGCAAAGTGGTGAATAGAAGTAAATGATTACCCAAAGCATCTTCATGGCAAAAAGAAAATGCACACATTATTTCCTTTACTACTGTTCCAAGTGATCTCAAGGTTTGCCTGGACACTGCAAAAAAGTAATGTCTTCTGACTTCCTCAAGACACCTGTTGTGCTACAGACAAGAGGTGCTTTTTCTAGTGAGCATTGTCAGTGTCAAATAACTGATACAGCCAGACAGTTGATGGTGCAGCACTTTGAAAGCACATTCTTTCCCATCACTTAAAATACGCATTAACTAGTGATTATTAGTATTAATTACAGACTGTTATTTTAGATGATGGTTAGTAGCAAACACTGCATTCTTTCTGTTTTGTTCTTTTTAATTACTGCTGCTACAGATGCAGAACTGAACAGTGCCCTTAGACATTGTGGCGGCTAAAGGGTGATGCACAAACTGTTACTCCATAAGCAGCCTCGGAGGAACTACCGCTCAGGAAATGTTCACGTTCTCCCTGTAAAAGGCTGTTAGAAGCAGGGGAGCAGCCTGGGGCTCCAGCTGAGGTGAGGGCAGCTTCCTTTGCTCCAAACATCCTGCTGGTCCCACTGGTTTGGATTGGGGTTGATGTGTACAAGGGGAAAGGGTGCCATTTACACCTCCTTCAAGTTTCTCTCTGGATACTTGCTTGTGCTTCTGTAACTGCCACCCACGAAGCAGGACTTATTCATATGTTATATGGCTGTACAGGTTCAAGGAAGAAACTTTACTCCTTCATCTAACCTGCATGGCTGAGGTTGGCACAAGACACATCAGCCCTAAGTTAACTAGTTATTATTATTATTAAGAAGAACTTACAAAGTTCCCTTTTCCGGAGTGAATACTGGTAGGATGAACCATACCGTGGGACATATTTGTACAGACCTTGGTAGAATAGTCACATGTACTGAGAGCTCTCTTGGTAAGTAACAAAACAGTAGCATCAGACACAGGAGTGCAGCTTATAGGCACAGACTACATCCTGTTCCAGTGCCTGCTGTTTGGGCTACCTGATTTTAAATATAAAATTTTTCCTCACAGAGTTTACAGATATCATCTAAAATAAAATTCCCTTTTCACATCTAAAATAAATTTCTGAATGCTTTCCCAAATCTCTTAAAAACATCTACATACTTAATTCTGAAATATCCACAATTCCAGAACAGAAAAGTGAAGGCATCCCAAAATCAGACTTGCTTATATCCCACAACATCATTGAGGGTGAACAGCACACACGACAACTTTTAACTTTATCATTCTAGCTTTCCATACACTTCCCTACATAGCTAAAAGCTTGACACAAACCTCACCTTTTAAAAAAAATTCTTGGCTGTATGTGAGTTTAATAAGTAATGTAAATTGGGCAGAGAGGTGACCTTGAGCCTAGTTCCTCTGAGAGAAGCTGTACCAGTGGTATATAGGAAGAAAAATTGTTCTTGGTCTAGGAGAAGGAACAAATAATTTCCACGAAAATGGAGCATTTGGAGCTGCTGTGATAGAGATCAGCTGTGATTGATCCAGCAAGATTCAGATAATCTAATAACTTATTAACAATACAAAGAATTCACAGAAATATCAAAAAACTTATCATCACTAAAACCAAATGACCTGTGGAAGTAGAAATATTAATCAATAAGACTGATTTCTAAATGAAAGTCACTGGCTTTTTATGTGAGCTCTCTCTTTCTGCTCATTTGAGTTTCTGATAAATTAAAATTCTGTCCCTAAAGGATGTGTCTTATACCTGCAGATTCCACAGGTGTCACAGCACTCCCCTGAATTTAGCTGCTCTTTCAAAGTCTCTGGGAAAAAAATAAAATTAAAAAATCTAAAAATGAACTGGAGCATGATTCCAAAAAAAGGCTGAGTGGTTGGGCTCAGGGCACCCCACACGGTCTCTGATGGAAGAAGGAAAAGAAGTGCCTTTTTATATGACCTCTTCAACAGTCTTTCCTTCAGCAGACAAGGATAAACAGCAATGCCATCGAAAAGCCATAAGGCAGCAGAGCAGCGTCACAAGCTGTATCAAGTATTTTGCATGCCAGCCCACAAAACAAGCATCAGACCAACTTCAATCCAAAATTAATTGTGCTGTAACTATGTCCCAGGCCATTTAGACAGTGTTGGCAGAACAGTAAGATTTCTTACTTGATCTTCTTCATTAGTGCTATAGAGTCAGATAAGAGGCTAAGATCTAGACTGGATATAACAACTGGGCTAACAGCAGCCAAGAACTAAGTTTCAGAGCCTATGCAAGATTTCCTGGCTTTTAACCAAGATCATCTTAATCCATGGATTTAGAGAAACTCACTATTTTCCATCTGGTTACTGGTTCTCCCTGACAGATCTTACTTGTGGTTGCAGTACTGATGATACATCACGCACTTGTACCATGACATCTCAATGGTGGTCACTTAAATCACTATTAGGTTTCACAGAAAATTATTTCTCTCTGAGTGGGGCATTGACATTTCCTTGTTAAAGACTCTCACCCTTAGGGGAGTTTCTATCACCAGAGCTATTAACAGTGATCTGGATCGAAATACTGTACTGCATTATCTGCATCCAGATGGCATAAAAATGGAAATTTCTATAAGATTCAGTCTTGACCTTTGGATGAAAGCCATTCTTAAAAAAACTGCCGAGGTGTTGCTTTTCAAGCATAAAAGCAAAATGGTGATTTATGGTTAGCATAAGAGAAAAATAGCTTGTCCATGAGTTTATGACAGGGTAAGTCTATTTTTATGCCATTATTCTAATAATTCATGATGTTGCTACCTACTTATCCTTTTATAGGTACCACTGCTGGGTGTTACTCCTGCACTTGTGTTTCATTACCCTCTCCCTAATTTTTTCTTTATACCTATATATATATATAAAGGTGTATAACGCATATTTCACATGTAACACTCTATATATTCTACAATTCTAAAATCCTTATATGGTAGTAAAGTCAACCTCTTGTGCTTAAAATATTTTATCTTTGATTTAGAGGTAAAGCTTCTGTTGCATATTTAGAACAATTTGCTAGGAAGGTAAAACTCATCCTTCTTTGAAATGACAGCACAAAGCATATGCATCACTTCATTACTACTTCAATACCTTTTTTTGAGGGCTAACCAACAGCAGAGGTTTTACAACAGTTCTCTGCACAGGGTAAAACTGGCAAGGACCTCTTATGAATGCAGGTATGCCTTTCTTGTAACCCTCAGTCTTGCTGTCTCAGGCTGTGCTTTAATTTCCCTGGTGGGGTGAGCTGCAAGTGAATTTGTCTTGAAGGAGTGACTAAGAGAATATAAATATCAATAAGGTTGTATTCTTTTGGTAAGTGGAGCCATCTGTTGCCACTTCTAGAAAAATACGTGTTTGTATGGAAGTCTGCTGATGATGTCACAAAACACAGTCTCATCCACTTCTTTTGGTGATGTACAAGACTATAATGCAAGTTTAACACAGCCATTGTCTGGATTAGATTTAGAGGGGGATAGAATATTTTTGGAGAGGAGAGGGATCCTCACATATTGCTGCACATCGTGAGCCTGTTCCAGCTCCCACTGAAATTTCTACAAGTCTTCTCCTAGGTTCCAGCAGCTGTACTTCGGTCCAAATTAGGGTACACTATTGCATTCAATTACAAGGAAAACTCTTATCAAATGTGTTCAGTAGGAGCTTTCCTTGCAAGAAGACTATAGGGCCAGTCTGATACTGGTGTTGCCACTGTTGTAGCTATATCAAAGTTATGCATATGCTATTAGTCGTATCTGCAGGCACCATACAAGACTCAGTATGCCCCACTGTACAACAGGAGTCAAATTCTGAAGCTCTTGCTCAAGATAAATCTTCTAACAGTTTCAATGCATTTTTTGGGGTAAGGTAACCTTCAGGGTTTTGCAATTTATTCTTATTATAGGAAAATATAAAAGCATATGTTAAAATCCCAAAGTTTGTTCTTATCGTTAAATATTTAATTTTCCCTTGTTGGATAAAATGTGCATGACCTGGAAATAGAGATCATCTATTTTAAACAAGAGGAAAAATTTATTTACTGTGAGGGTGCCAGAGCCCTGGGACAGGCTGCCCAGAGAGGTTGTGGAGTCTCCTCTGGAGATGTTCCAAACCCACCTAGATGCTTTCCTGTGCAACTTGCTGTAGGTGAACCTGCTTTGGCAGGGGGGTTGGACTAGATGATCTCCAGAGCTCCCTTCCAACCCCTCACATTCTCTGATTCTCTGTGTGATCTAAAGGAAAGTAACATTTTTTTATTACTGCAGATACCTTGCCCAGGTAACTGTATATGAAGTCTCAACAACAAACTCTGTATGATAACTATTTTTTTTTCTTTTTTAGCCATTACAAGTGTCCATTTACTAAAGGAAATTCAAATGCCTAAAAATATGGCCTGTTATAGTTGAACTACTTCCACTGTATGATAGTTCATGCTTGTTTTCTATTTTATTCACTTAGGTCCAAGCCATATATAACTCAGTTTATTTTCTCACTAGTGAATATTCCCAAATATCATCTTCCATTTGCTATCATCATGACTCCATGACTCTGATCATCTAGCAATAAAACCAAAATTTTGATTAATCATTGTAGATAAGAGTAACTAATTCAAATGTAAGTTGTTTTCTGACATCCCTTCATTTTATTGAAGAGAAGCACATGAATTCAATTAAATATATTTAGGCCATTTATCTAGTTAATGGGATTCTCAAAGATCATTTGGTGTATGTGATAATTTATAATCAATATAGCCTGCAAGAGCCAGTCGAAGCTCTACACAACACAGTCCAGGAGGTCACAGGGATATACAAGTGTTCATTTGATTTGGTTTAGCTTTTAATGATGTACCTCAGTAAATCAGCACAGAGTTATCTCGAACTTGACTTCACCAGAAAATGTTGTTTACGGAGCACTGAAAATAACATTGATGACTCCTGTTAGATAAAGGAGTTGCTGTGTTTTGGCAAAACTTGGTTTACTTAGAAAACCAGATACAAAATTGAGACAAGCCACATCCTTACTAGTAACAATGTACAGTATTTAGTAAACAGCTTTTCCAAAAAATAGATGCAACAGAGTTCAAAAAGACTAAAAGGAATTCTTGTCTCCTTTTTTTAGAAATAGGGGAAGGTAGCATTGAGAGAGATTGTACCAACTCTTTCAATGTTTTATGAAGAGTTAATAACAAACCTGGAGATTTATCGTCAAACTCAAGACTACGATATCTGCTAAGTGATTCTTGCAAGAGCTAGACAATTGCCACCAGCAGGTCTAGAGATTTACAATGGATTAATTAGCCGGCCTATTTAAACACATCAACCTTGTTCCCTTTCTCTTCTTTATTTTCATAGTACCATTTTAGAGTCTCACCCTATTTCACTGCTCAAAAATAAGTACCTGTTGTGAAGTCAAATTTTTAGTAGAACAGAAGTTTGTCACAAACTAAGTAACTGCCAGATTACAAGTCTGGTCAACACGTACTGCTGGACAATATTAAATAAAGACATTTGCCAAAAGAGTGAAGTAGACTGATGTAGTGTCAAGCTCATTAATGTTGGAGTAGCACTGAAGATGAATATCGTCATGTTCAACCTTGTATTAGCAGCATCCATTATTCAATAAATTATTAAATTAATAGACAAACGGTAACAATAGGCGTATGTCCTCATTTAATTAATTAATGAGAAGGAACTCAACTTATAGTCATCTTATGTCTATAGATTTAATAATTTATAGAATAATAATTTATTGATTCTCCACTATTTCTACAGGAGATAGAATTCTATTTCAATAACCATCCATTCTTGTCGGAAGCTGTTATTACCAGGCACTCTGGTGGCTATACATGCACTAATTGCGAGATGGACTAATCCTTTTGCAACTCCATTCTGAATGCTGGGGCTGCATTACCTAAAAAAAGAAAAAAAGAAAAAAAAAAAAAAAGAAAGAGAGAGAGAGAGAAAGAGGAAAAACCAATACTGAAATTGCCTTACAGCAGCACAGTCACAAAATTGACCTCTAAAGAAATGAATGGAGGAAGGGAGTAAACGGTGTTATGTTTCATTAGTTTGAACAGAACTCATTTGGCTCTTGTTGATTAATTGAGCTTTTCTAATTGAATAAAGTGCAGACTTTTAAAAAATATATTTTTGATAGGCATTATTGAAAGTGGAATAAAAGCTCTTTTATAATTAAAAGTATTCTTTTTATATTCATTCCTGTAGCTTACATTGCAATATATTTTGATATTGCATCAAATACGCAAATTGGGAAATGCTCAGTGCAATTATTCATCTATAATAGCCATTTTCCTACTTCTGAATTTTATTATTCAAGTAATGATAAGGTCTCTGAAGACAAATGACACCTCTCCCTTCTTTCACTTTACAGAGAAATCTGAAAAGCTAGTTAAAATTTATGATGTTTTTTATTTAATTATACATTTTGGCTGAACTATTTTAGGGTGTATGAATCCACTTTCGGGCTACTTGTATGAATCTGTAGGGACAAGATGGGCTAAAGAAGTGAATAAAAAAAAGCTAGTTTTCTATCCAAAGATTAAGTGCATCCAGAAATAACATTCAAAGCATGTCTCTGAACTGAAGTTTCCTCAGAAAGAGGAAAACAACTCTTTCTGAAACTTTCAAAAATGAAAAAAAATGTTTCTCAAAAAAAAAAGAAAAGGATGCCGTGTAATATTTGGGGGACAGGTGTAGAGCTAAGAAGGGAAGAGAAGCATGGCACAGCTAAGGGATACTGAATAAGGCATTGTAGTTTAGACTAACCCTCCCCATTATTCCTCTTGAGGTGGTTAATGAAAACTCTGGTGCATTTTATGATGAATTTAGCTCCTGGCCTAAATAATTTGGAGCATGGTCTATTAGTAGGCAGACGTAGGTATTAAGCAATGCTGGTATGGTTTGACTCGATGATCTCAAAGTTCTCTTCCAACCAAGCGATTCTATGAAAGCAGCCAATGGCAGAAAAAGGAGCCTTATTGTGTTTATCTTCACTGCAACTCATTTCTGAACAGCACATGCTGGTACAGCTGAAGTAAACTACAGAAAATTCCACAAATAGAGCAGCTGAAACCTTGACAGTAGAACCAAAACTCTCCAGAAGCATGGAAGGCAAGAGAAAAGGATTTAAACACTGCTTCTCTCTTTGTCTGCAAGCAGTGGGTGAGAACAGAAAAGAAAAGGGAGTAGTGTTATTTCTGACAATAGTTGACTCTGAAGCACTTGAAGATTTTAATGGCTTTCAGTTAACTTGTCAGAAGAAGCTGTATTGAAACTATATTACAGAAATTTGAAGAGAACTGCATTCCATGTAAAAAGAAAGGTGAGAAACACGCTTTCAAACGGAAAATACAAAAAGTACAGAAGCCTATCTTGCAATTTTGCAGGTGTTGACTGAGTTCTTTATAAGAAACTCAGTTGCTGTTGGGATGGATCTGGGATAAAAGCCTTCAGATCTGCTGGAAGACCCAGAATCAGGTTTTGGCACAGCCAGCTGAAATTAGCTTTGTAACAACAATCATTTAAAGAGAACTGAAGTTTCTGTATTAGTCTAATCACAGTGCTCTGACACAATGTTTTGACACTGTTACTGTGATGGAGATCTGGAAATAGTACAGGAAAACACCCTAAAGAAGAAAGACATCCAGAGCTTTTGACAAAAATTCAGCTTTTGGCAAAAAAAACCCCCTCCCTCCCACAGCCTATGAATGGCGATCAGTGGCATATAACAGAAGCCGAGGCAACGCTACACATTTGGGGGTGCTGGGGGAGGGGGAAAAAAACAAAAAAGAAAAACATGCAACAACTGCAATAAGCAATAAAACTTTTCAACTGGTCAAGAAATAGCACAGTATGCAAATGGTGGTCCAAGTGGACGAGATAACTACTTACACAAGAGCTGTTCACAAGAGCAAAGGATATGGTTCAGTAGATGAATAGCCACTAAGGTCTCTATTAATTTTAAATCAAGAAGAGTTTCCAACGCAATTCATCTGGCAAATGAAAAAGTGTTTTTAAAAGTTACAGGTAGGAAGGAATAAGCATGTAGAAGAGGGACATGATCTTAACTCCATGAATTAGCAGGTTAACAAAACAGAAGGGCATGTAAGAAGCACCATCCCACTCCCCTAGAAGTTAATATATAGAAGTTAATATAAGTAAGAAGTTAATATAGAAGTATAATAGAAGTTAATATATCCAATATTTGGCTAAACAGTATCATGTCTTCTGTTGTGGTTTATCCACAGCTGGCTACTAAGCATCACACAGTCACTTGCTTACCCTGATGAGATGGGGGAGAGAATCAGGAGAGTAAAAGTGAGAAAACTCATGAGTTAAGATAAAGACAGTTTAATAGGTAAAGCAAAACACATGTGTGTAAGCAAAGAGAACAAGGAATTCATCCACTGCTTCCCATTGGCAGGCAGATGTTCAGCCATCTCCAGGAAAGCAGGGCTCCATCATGTGCAACGGTGACTTGGGGAGACAAATATCATCACTCTGAATGTCCTCCCTCCCTTCTTCTTCCCCAGCTTTATATGCTGAGCATGATGCCACATGGTGTGGGATATCCCTTTGGTCAGTTGAGGTCACCTGTCCCAGCTGTGTTCCCACCCAGTTTCTTGTGCACCACCAACAACCTCACTGGTCGGTCAGATTGAGAAGCAGAAAAGTCCTTGACTCTGTATAAGCACTGCTCAGCAGTAATGAAAACACCCCTCTGTTATCAGCACTGTTTTCAGCACAAATCCAAAACAAAGCCCCATTGCAGCTACTATGAAGAAAATTAACTCTTACCCAGTCAAAACCAGCACATCTTCCAATTCAGCAGAAGAGTTAAGCATTGCTGGGAAGGCTAGCCAAAACCCAGGAGAACTTTAAGGTCCTATTTCCCACAACTGGAAACTTCTCTGCAGAACAGAGGAAAGAGAAATGCCCAGCTTTCTAGGTCACTAAGAGAATTAATTTATATTGAAAGTCTCAAATAAGGGGAAAATAAATGTAATTAAAAATTTGATTACATGGCAGCTTGACAGTTCCCCCCTCAGACTTTATAAATCGTTTTAGTTATTTTACTTAGTAGCTTTGATTTTTTTCAGAGGCAGCTAACTTTTATTGAAAGGTACACTGAAGAAAACATGCTAAGTTTAAAAGGATATTAAATTAATTTGCTAATGTTGATTAAGAAAAAAACCTACCACCCACATAGCTCCCAACTCCTCATCCTCAAAGGAAAAAAAAAAGCAGCAAAACTAAGCAACAGGTGAAAAGAAAAAAAAAATGCTCAAGCAGCTACCCAAACAAACAGCTCAAGAGTTTCCCTGGAGTAATATTGTCCCTCTCTGCAAAGAGGTAGATGCTACAGATAAAGAAATAATTGTGCATCTCAAATCTACTTTCACTGTTATTGTTACAACTTAAGTCCACAATATCTGACCACAGAACACAGTTTAATGGGCATGAATTTAAGGAGAATGAAAGTTTAGACATGTCACCACAGCTATCTACTGTTACCCAGCTGAAGTATTGACAGAAAACAGTTTCAAAATGTATGAGAGGTTTGTGAAAAGGCTGCAGCAGCAAACTCTAACATATATTTAGGTCACACAATCGCAGAGCAATAATAAAGTACTAGTTGGCCTCTGCTGACATTCTCTTCCCCAAAATGGCTTGTGTTATTAGATGTTCACGTCACAGTCCCGAAAGATATCAAACAGCAAATACCTCATAAAAATCCCAGTTGGATTTGGGATCCCAGAAATGGCCACAGCTTTCTCATCACTAGAAAGAAGAATGGCCAAAAACATAAGTAGAATTAAAAGGGAAAGCCTGTGGGAGTTGTGAGGTTTTCATCCCAGCCCTACAGTGGCAAAAGGACATTTTTTCCCAATTCCAGTGGCAGATGAAAATGGACAGAGAGCTGACTTGTCCTAGGCAAACAGCAACCACAGCAGGCTGGCCCAGCTGAATCCCAGGACACAGCACACACTAAAATCATCATCTTAATTCTTCTTGACAGTGCAGTAGGTAGTATTTTAAGAGAGATTCATGAGCCTGCAAAAACACACAGAATCCCAGAAAATAATCAAACTTTCATCATGAGTTTAATGAATACAGAGGTTACAAGCATTAGAAATTCTGTATCATGTTGTGTTTGACTGGGAAAGGAAAACTCACATTTTTAGGAATATGCTGGTTAGAAACACTCATGTGCAGACCCAGGTGACACCACAAAGTACAGTGAGAAACTTAATCTGAATTAATCTGGCTTCTGTGAGAGGCACCAGCAGAGCTTTGGGCTCCGTTTCAGGAAAATAAAGTACTTCAATTTACCTCTGGTGAAGAAACCACTTAAAGATATTCTTAATAATAAGTGATTAGGCCTAATGACTTCAAATCAACTTAAAGCAAAATTTAAATAATTTCTGGTTTAAGAATAGAAAAAAAAAAATCAAAAAAACCTTTATATGTGCACAGCACCACACATGTTCAAGTAGCAGAGTAAAAGCTCCTTGATTTTTGTTTTCTCTTGTGTATTACTCCCTTTAACAACTAGAAATGCACACACTAATTGCTAGAGGTGATTATTTTAACTTCTTTGTTCTTTTTCTTTTTCTTTTTTTTTTTTTTAGCAGTTGTTCTGAGTGTCCATATCACTATTGGACACATGAGTTTTAAAGAAAAAGAAACATATTCAAAAGAGTTTAAAGGACATTTAAATTAGGTTTAAGTGTGTAATACTCTAATCCTTACCAAATTAAAATCTTGTTATTTAAAGCTGTTAGCAATAACATAAAATAAAAATACACAAGTTATGAAGTATTCAGTAAGTTTTTTAAGGGAAAAAAAACCCAAACTAATATAAAAAGCAAATTCATTAACTTTCCTCGTAAGTAGTAGTGTACATGCTGTATTATTAAGTATGCAATTACTGTGTAATGCGGCACAGCTGTAAAATATTTAAACTGTTTTTCACTAATTTCAGTTCAGCAAAATTGCAAGATTTCTGATAATTCTAGCATTGTTAACATGATGGGGTAATTATCCAACAGACATTGGGAAATGACCATCATACAATGACCAGAAAGTTTTCTTCTCTTTATGAAAAGAAGCGTAAAATTTCCAAAAGTACCTGTATTAGTTAGAAGTATAAATCCTATTTTGAAAGTCAGGCGAGCTGTTAATAAGGTTATACTAATGCTCAAAAGTTTATTTCATGAGCAAAAAAATCACTTAACATTTTCTCTCAATTCTGTTGCCATGTTTCAGTGGACAACGCCTTCTGCATGTCTCAAGTAACAACTTCTATGGCAGATTCATCAGAGAAGCACATGCCTGCTAACCTCAGCCGCTCCTGTGAGCCCATCCATTCAAACACCAACTTGACTTTCAGTCTTGGTTTAAGCCAAGAAGCCATTGAACAAAGCAGAGTACACCCCTTGTTCTATGGGGTGTTCATTGACCTTCAGCAGAGGAGTGTCAACAAGTAGAGGGAAGTAATGATTTAAACAGCCACAGCAAGGTTTACCTTAAGTTTCTGCACTGCTTTCACCATGCCATGATTGCTTTACCAGCAAAAGAACAATAGATGTTCTTAGCGCGGATTCCAGTTTAGTGACCAGTTCACGTATCATAGTGACATTCCCTCCAGTACAATGAAATAAGCCCCAGTTTTGCTAGTGTTAAGTTATTTACATAATTTTATTTTACTTGACGCTTCTGCTATCACTGGTGTGTGGGCAGAGGAGATGTGATTCTCCTTCCTCCTGGTAGGTACAGCTATTCCAGAAAAACAGTGCAGTGCAAATACTGTTAAACCAGGATGAAGGGATAACCTCTGTTCTGAAGGTGTAAACAGGAGGAACACCACACCTACCTATCAATGCAAGGGCATACACACTGGGTACAAGAAGGGCTCTTCTCAGGTAATTTTGCATACTGATCCTTAGTTACTCTGTACAAAGCTGAAAGACAGAATCTCTCCACCAGCTGCATTGAATACACTCCAACAGCCACTTCTCAGACAAAATCTACCAGAAGACACGGACAACTTTTGCTAAACAAGAAATGCTGTTAACTGAAATTTTTCAAGCAGAGGTGGCATAGGTTAAAGCATGGGGTAAAGTTCACCAGCAAGTTTGTTTGGATATCTCAGCATTATAATCCAGCTCCTAGTTTGAAAAAGCAAGCTGTGAAACAAAGACAATGTACCATTACTTTGCTCTGACTGTACAAGCACACTTAACACCAAGAATTTCAGCCAGTACTGATCTTTTCCATGGTTAATGATTTCTTCTATTTCTTCTGTTACAATGATAATACTTACAGTGTATGTCTAATTTCTGCCTGAAACTTGATTATTTTTTCCTTAATAAAACAGGTGTAGGAGAAGGAAACAGGTCTAATTACCTGAACTCTAGCTGTATTCTGTTCCCAATCCAAATTTAGTTTAAGAGTTTAAACAGGAAAGATTATAAAGGCAACAAACATGAGTATAAACTTCAGAGATGTATAGTGGAGCTGACTCAGAACTAGAAGCACAAAGGTCCACAGGTAAGCAAACTACCTGCATGCAAAATGAGGTGTTCCTACATGAGCTGTATGATGTAGAACAGATATGTTTCATATATGGGCTACAAAAAGGAGGCAAGGAGGGAAAAACAATCACATATTGCTCATTAGTGGCCCCTCCAGAAGCCTAGGGAACATTCAGAATCTTTGAAAGGATTCATATTTACTCACTCAAAGAAAATACACAGTAGCCACCCTGTAACAACCTGAAGATGGAGGAAGAAGACATTTAACAGGGAAGACCAGAACATGTCAGGAACATAACAAAGGTGATGAGAACTGTGAAAAAGGATTTAATAGACTTCTTGTAAAGTACAGAAAACCTCAGAGATAAAAATCTCTAAGAAGAATTTGAAGCTTTTTTAGTTTCTCTGCATTTATAAAATAGAAAATTTGAAAACTCTTTCTTCTCATACTCTGGACATGTCATGTAATTGATAGCTGTTGGTGACACCTAGTCAGGATCAGTGAATTAAGCAGAGAATCTCCCTAATCACACGGCAGTCAACTGCACTATCAACAGTTCAGGCCACTCCAGGCTGAAAAACCAAAAATCTCCAGCCATTTTAAACACATAAATATATATATAGATTGAAATAGGAGGTTTTTGTCAAATTCCCATTCTCTTCCCCCACAAACCTAATGTATCCTGCATTTGCTACCTACAATATAATTAATACGTATCTTATGTAAATCCTAGATGATCAAGACACACAACCAGATGCAACATAGCATGACATGCTATTGCCCAAAATGTGGAAAAGGCCTTTGTACAGAAAATCGTGATCAAGGAAAATGAGTCACCTGAGGGAAGCCACCCACAGAGCAGTTTAAGACAGGCATTTGATGACTGCTGAAATCTCTCCACAAATAATTATGAAGGATTAGCTTCAGAATCATCATTGTGTTTGCAGGTAAACGTTTTAGCTTTCAGAGACACTAGGACTTGCATAATGTATTATTATCCCAGCAATATAAATACTACAGTCAAATGTCATATTGCTGTTACTGGGAAATATGATTTAGATTCAATATAATTTATAGCTATACATTCAGTCTGGAAATAAGTAAGCAATTGAGCCTTTGTTAAGGGATAAGGGCACAAAGACCATGAATAAAACTGTGAGATTTGGCTTGGGTGGGTATTTCTCAATTGATACGTGCACAGACTACCAATAAAATCCTATTTTATTTATTTATTTGTGTGTGTATAGACACAGGGTGTTGGTGCTTTAAGAGCCCAAGCTGCAAGCAGCTTCAGCCTTGAGCAATTAAGTTCTTATTTTGGGTGAAAAAATAGATTAATGAGAAAAAATGCAAGAAAAACAAGGTAAGAAAAGTTCTTATGTAACTAGTCAGAAGTAAAAAGAATGCCTCATGAACAGGTGGATTTATCCAATTAAGTATTGTAACCAGGCGTGTGAACAGTAGCTTTTAGCCAATGAAGAGTTGTTTATGTGTGTGTGTATGTGTGTTAGCAGCTTAAGAGTATATAAGTTATCATGTAACCAATAATAAAGGTCTCCAGTAGAATTCACATTGAATTCTGTGTGGAGTCCATGAATATCCCTCTCAGCAACAGGGTAGCATCAAGAGTTACTGAATGATTGAGAAAAAATATGAAGAAATGGCTCTGAAATCCTTGAAGAAAGTCTTTACTCAGAGATCACATTCAGCCTCCATGCCTTCACTTTCCATTCTCAAGGCATCTATCTGAACTCCAGTCACTGGTGATCTCACACAAGAAGGTGAGCAGCAGATGGCTAAATTTGTAAATCACGATTTACCCATCCATTCCATCCCATTTCTTCCTCTTCAGTATCCATCTTGCCCATCCTCCAGGCTCTGTCACTTTGAAAGACCTTGAAGATAAAAAGCTACCAAGGTTTAAAAATGATCCTTTCACTACTGTACTAATGGAGATATGGTCTTTTAAGCTAACTTACACCAGCTAGTGCAAAACTCTCTTAATTTGCATGAAAAACAAAGAATATCAACAATGATTGTGACTGCTTCTTGGACTACGTGCACTAACTACATCCTCAACATGTCTTTACCTGATTTTTGATGCTGGAAATACTTCCCATTATCAACACAAGATGCTGTAATTTGCTACAAAGAGGAAGAGAGACTGTAGGTTGAGTTTCTAGGTCTGAGACTCCCTTGAACTGCTGTCTCCAAAAAGAGGAGAGGAGTGGTGTGGAGTTCAAGCAGAATTTTGCTGCCCCTCTTGTTAAAGGGGTCACTGTTCAAATAATTTGAAAATTGCTGCTGGTAGTTTGCAATGGGCATTCAAATATTACACTTATTTTTCTCATCAAAAATATACTTGCAGTAGAGGAAAACAACAAAACACAGAGTGCCAAACAGAGTTTACTAGGGAAGTAGTATCTGTCCTACTCATCTGTGACTGGAGAATGACAGAGACAGGATCCAGAGGTGGCCAGACTGCTGGCTTTACAAAATACAGCCTCTGGCACTATTACAAGCAAAATGACAGCTGAAAGATCTTTGAGAGTTTCATGTTTTGCTGTTTCTGACTCATACAAGAATACACAGAGAGCCAAGACCAAACAAATGACCAGTGGGAAAGTCAAAGAATATGTTGGCTTCGAACAGATGACTATAGGTTTTTTGGTGTGGCAGGGACACTTCCCCACTCTTAGAAGCTGCTAGATTCTCAGAGAAATCTAGTCATAAAGACAAACAAATCATTATTAAGAAGAAACGTTTATTAAGCACATCCTAACCCTTGTATACAAGAGACATCAACAAAATCAACCCTAAGTGTTCCAGTATCTGTTCAATAAAGTTCTCTTATTCTTCCCAAACAATCTTTTCCATACCTACATATTGCTTCACAGCTTGGTCTTATTCAGAATACTCGACCTGCTTCTTCATGCACTCCTATACCTGTAATTGGCATGCTCTCAGGTTCCTAGTCTTTTCTTGGAGCAGAGGTTAATCTTCCTTAGAGGCTTGGCTTTTATTCCTGTTTAATTTTGCTCAGGAAATTTCTTCTGCATTTCACAAAAGTCTTATATGAAACTGCTTTGGAAATCAAGTGGTGATGCTCAGAGCACATTACATTTGACCTACAGAAAAAATCTCCAGGATTTTTTTTTTTTTTTTAGTTAATCTTTTTTTACTTTTTAGGCTAGTAGTATTCAAAATGTCAAAACTTATTGCTTATTACTAGAGAAAGAAACACGGGAGAGATGATATACTGTGTCTAGGTAAAGCCTTATTGATTTTTACAAATGTAAATAGATGCAGCATTACAAGCAGCTTCTTTTGT
>NW_010291956.1:62035-68521 GCF_000700745.2 Antrostomus carolinensis
TTCCCTACATATATGCATAGTATAAAAACACAGCTTATTAATGTAGTGCTCAAACGTTAGTGGTTCATTTAATGAGCAGGTGGCTGTTGATCAGGTCTGTGGATCCTGGGGAAATATACATTAACCTTTCTGAAATTGAATAAGGCAGGACAAGATGTTAGTTTAAATATAAGCTAGGGCTAAATTCACATAGCTTGTTCTGAAATTATTGAGTGTTAGCTGGTAAAAAAAATTTCTCATATTTTGTTTCATGCTGGAGATTATGGTTGTCAGATTTAGCTGAGTGATTGACAGCACAGAGTATCAAAAGAGCACATGAGTACAAAGCAAGGGGAAGGCATGTTACCTAATTAACCCCCTGAGCATTGTGTAGCAAGGATGTCACCAAACAGCCAGATCATAATGCCCAAGAGGGAACTGCCATGTGTAAGCAAGCAAAGCGGCTTTCTCACGTGCTGCAGATAAGGTTTGCTTCTGGAAAGGTATTAACGGCAGAGGAGCAGACCTGAGCAAATTGGATACTATTTATGGAGCTGAATGGGAGACATCAAACCTCTATGATCAGTTCTTCAGGCTGCTTGCAGACTTAGAAGAACTTTCATTTCACCCTCCATTTCCACAAGGAGGGAGTTTGCATCATTCTTCCAGTACGTAAAAAAAACAGAGATACTGACATGCCAAACACATCCAAAGGCCTTAGCTGAGGTGATCACTGTAGCTTGCCTTTCACCCTTACCTAGGCTTAAAGAGTCTCAATGTGTGTAAGCTTAGCTATTAAACTGATAACTTGTAAAAGGGTAACTTATAAAAATTTATAATAGAGCATGGAAGACACTTCTATATATTTGCATTCAACAGGATCTACTACAAACATAGCTCTTAGAAATCTTTTAAATCTACATAAAATCACACCAGACCTCTTGCAAATATAACACCTTTACCCCTCTAATACATAGATAAGAGTGTAAATAACATAACATCCAGATAAAATGACATAGAAAACTGACTGATAAGTTCACACCTGGTTTCTTGAATTCTTCATGGTCGGAAAAAAAAAATCCCTGTCTATCCATTATAGGATAGCGAGAGATGAGGTTGGAGCTCACAAGGCACAAATTTGCCGGTTTCTATTCTTTTTCACTACAGGAAAAACATTAACATCATTTAGATGTCTGAAATTATTCCACTAACAGAGTTTACAACCTGCAGTATAAACCCAGGCTCACTACATATTTGAACCTCAGATGTATTTTGGCACTGGAAGATAGCCAGCGAATTTAGGAGTATGTGTTAAGGGCGTTACGCAAAATAATTTCTCACAGTTCATCTGTGGAGCAAATGTAATGCAGAGAAGCAAAATACAAGCATCTTATTTTCCTCTTTCTGTATCTGCGGTGCTATATAGTACAGAGGGAATGAGCAGAGATGAAAAGCTGAGGGGAGGTAAGAAATAAACACAACCAAAATTGCTAGTTTTTCTGATGAATAGCCTTCCTCCCACGCCTGGACAGCAGAAGTGGTCCCAAACTCCATTTGAACTAAATCACATGAGATTCATTATTCCATCTGAAGCACAAAGCATGTGTTAGCAATAAATCATTTCTACGAAATCTGGAATATATAATTCATTCTATAAGGCCTCCTCCCCTGGAGATTTTTATTTCATTAATGAAAAACAAAACTCTTGTTTAAAAAAAAAAAATTTACACTGTTCAGCACTTCCACTTAAAAAATGCCTTAATCTTAAAGAAGGCAGCCTCATCAGTTTAATGACGTTTGTTGATTACTTTCCATTAAAACAGACAAAAAAATATGGCTTCATAAGTGGCAATTTAACCTTTGAATTAAAATACACCTTCTTTCCCCCCCCCCATCTAGCTCACTGTACTCCCTCCCCTTTTAGATATTTAATATTCTTCTCCTCCCTGCTCTGCTCTGAAAGCGTTTAAGCAAGGAATAATCTGACGAAAAGCAAAGCCTGGTTTCATCCCAACAGGAAGAAGCCCAGGAGTACGAGGGGGCTGATGACAAACTGTCCCATTGCTTCAGCTCTCCACCTCATGTGTACACACAGTTACCAGAATGGAAGATCATCATAACAGTTTCTAAACCAAAGTGAGGACATGAACATTGCATTTTGGACCTCTGCTTCTTCTGTAGACCAGTTGTCCTTATGGCAACCATTACCACGAGAGACAAGCAGCTCGGTACTGCTCTCTTCTGCTTGTTTTAGCTTTTGCAGCAGCAGCTTTAAAACTGTCATTGCGAAGAGAGAAATCTGTTAGGTGTGGGGAAAGAAGGGGATGATCACTTTAAATGCTTCATTCTACAGTTAAATTAAATTCCAGCCCACTTCCCATTCTCTCCTTCTCCCACACTTAAATGAGACTTGCTTTCTCAACCGCTTCCCCTTTGGATTTTAGTGAGGAAAAAACCCTCTGTTTTTCAAAGTTTGGTGTCTGATCTCATACAATATTCAAACTATCTTGCATTCACCTTTCCAAAGAAGAATGCACGCTATAAAGAACACACTAGACGTTGTTTGTCATTTCCACACTTTAGCACATGTGGCAGACTAAGTCAAGATCTTGTTTTTAAAGCAAATGAAAATATTAGGGGAAGGCACGGAGGGGTGGGGGGGGACAACAGCTCCCTAAAGAGCAGGGAACATTTGTAAACAGAGCTGGAAAACACAGCTGGCTTGTTCCTGCATCTTAGCATGTCTTAGTTAAATGACCAAGGGCTCTGTCAGCCACTGTGGTCTAAGAAGATATCAGAGAAGCTGCAGTCAGTCTTGCAGTAGGTCTGCAAATGTAACCTACTACTGCCAGGACACAGCAGGGATACAAGAAGAGATAACAGGAACAGCACAGAGCTCTCAGTCTCATCTTATCTCCTACTCAGGAAACTACCACAGCAGAACTGGCAAAATTGCTCAGCTCCACTTCAGAGGGCTCAAAACAACCCATCTTGTCTGGAGCAGTGGTTAAGACAGCACAGACCATAAAGAGCAAAAGAATGGTAGCTAGTGCCTCGCCTACTAACAAAGGTCTATGGCTTTAGCAGGCACCAGTAGAAAACTTCAATCAAATGCCCTGGCTACCACTGAAACAGACAGTTCTGCTGTCAAAAGATTTACAGCTATTAACAGCACACAAGAGAACAATATGCTGGAAACTGTTATTGAGTGAACATGTGGGAAGGGGTTTTGAAAATGAGGCATATGCATATTGAGCCTAATATGCTTTAATAGCAAGGGTCAGAAATGTCAAGAAGGTTGCCGAATATTGCAGATTATCCTCTTCCTCTAGACATATCCACCCTGAAGTATCCATATCAATGGTTTCAGAATTGCCTCAGCTGGAATAGGAAGGTAGACCCAATCACGCAGTGGTTCGAACACCCCCTCCCCAGTGTGCGTCCAAAAGAGCCTGACCTTGTCAACTGGGGAGCTGCAGGCAACTAAGACATCAGAGAAACTGTTGGGTGTAACTGGGTAGAGAGGATCATCTTGAAGCAACCAGACTTAAGAGCTCTAGTTTCAGAGGCAGCCCTTTGACCTGTGAAACGGGGATATAATCTTTTCCTCTTTCTTCTTCTCAGAACATACAACCTCATTAAAGCAGGAATCACACAAGAACACACAAGCCAATTACAACAGGAATCACACAACTGTGCAACACTTGCCGCCACATATGGCTTGCTGGCTGCAGTCAGTCTTTTCTGAGACTCCCAAAAATGCCAACAGCAAGCAACAGCAAACTGAGAAATGCTCCTTTCCCAACTGACTACATTCTGTTAAGGAAAGGAAGAAACAAAAATGGTACCACTAGGATAAAAGACTGTGAAGTCAAGGATTTCAGACACAATAAATACTTGATTAGTAAGTACTGGATTTATATCTTTATCATGCAAGGATGATACAACAATGATGGACTAGGACAGGTTGGATTTTTCAAGTAGTTTGTGTTTCACTCCAATGCAGGTTTCAGCTCAAATGCCTGAGACACTTCCACTTTGTTCTGGGGGAGCAGGATTAGTCTCACATATGATTCTGAATTCTACTTCCAGCTTTCTGGTTGTTATTACAAGTGGCTATGAGATGTGCTTTCTGGAGGTTCATGTGTACAGCCCAGTCCATTCAATTCCTCTTGATATGCAACTTTTATTGCTTTAGTGCTTAGGGAATTAAGAGGATCTTGTTACTGTTTTAATTTTGCACCTAGTATCAACGTTGATATTTCCACGCTTATAACAGGAACAAAATACACCAAGAAAATTAAGACATGCTGCAAAGGGACAGCTGTTTGATTTTAATTTATAGCAAGTTTTAGCATCACTCTAATTGGAAACCTAAATAATAGAAAAAGTCATCAAACATGGTTCCTATTACGCAGCAATAGCTAACTTTTCTAACAGCAGAGGCACTGTTCAGTATCTCAGTGATAGTGTTCAGATGCCGGTGTGCTGCCCTCCATGCCTGAGTATGAAAAATGACTGGTCACCTTAGAATTCACAGCACTTAAAGCCAGAGGAAGTTTAGCATGACTCTACCAGGGGCAGGTGCTTAAATAAGTCAGATGTCCCATCAGGGCTTGCATGGGAGGAAAACGCAGGAGAAAATTTTAAGCCATTGATTTGATTTGCAGCATAACTAAGTGGACCTCCAGACAAAGCAGTTTTGTGGAATCCAGGACTGGTAAAACTGGGCTGAAGGGGAGATCAGTTTGAAATAGTTTCAAGATTACCAACTCCCCCGTGGGAATGTTCATCCAGATGAAGCAGACATGCAGTGGCAGGGCCAACAATGAAAATTATTAGAGTGATTCATTTCCTCTTTTTCCTTTTTAGTACCATCTGGCAGCGTGAATACAAGACCAGAAGCAAAAAATGCAGTTGTGTTCAGCCTGACAAAAGCTGGCTAACAAGGACTGTCTTCAGTGAGACAGAGAGCTGTAAGCATGTATCTTACACTGACTTTATAACTGGAATGAACCCTCAGATTTCTTCCAGTCAAGCAGCCTATATGGCACCCTGGTGAGTGACTTTAAACGGTGACCCACTGAATTATTAAGGACTTGTAAAACAGTTCACATATTCTGTGGGGTTTGTATGAATTTAATCCACTAATTTCTAATGCATTACAAATAGCCCAGTTGTTCAGCACTGAAAAATCTGTGTTTACAGGAGAAGCAAAACTCAGAAAGGAAACAAGGTGTCCCACAGACAACTCTTAGAATTACATCTAAATATTTGCAGAGACTGGTTTTTATTCCTGTCTGTACTCTGTGTTTACAGGAGAAGCAAACACAGAAAGGAAACAAGGTGTCCCATAGACAACTCTTAGAATTGCATCCAAATGTTTGCAGAGACTGGTTTTTATTCCTGTCTGTAATGCTGGCCCCACCCACAAGCCATCTCTACTGTCCTAAAGCTGCATGTGCATCCATACATGGGAATTCTGATGCCTCCTTCTTTTGTAAAGCCCTTCAGGACCTGCAGGTTAAAGCTGGATGCTGGATTCACAAAGCAACAAGAACAAAAACCTCTCCTTATGGAAAAGTCCATGCTGGCCTAAATTTCCCATGTGCGTTCCCCTGTTGCTCTGACAGAAATCAGATTCAAAGCACTCTAAAGGTGCTTCTTTGCTTCACAACCGTTACTCACATAGGCTGTTTCCCTGAGGCATCTGCATAAAAGGATATGTTAGCTTTTAAGGAAGTGATCCTTTTCTCATTCCAAAAAAGAAGGGAAAAAGGGGTTGTTGCAGGAGCTGAGCCACTCCACACCCTGCTGCCAGGGCTTGCAGTACCAGGTCTCTGGGGGCTCACAGGGAGCCCAGTGACTTTCCCATTTAAGCAGCTACAAGCTTTCGAAGAATCGCCTGGTTGGAAAAGACCTCTGAGATCATCGAGTCCAATCATACCTGACCACTACTAAACCATATCTCTGAGCATCCCATCTAGTCATCTTTTAAACACTTCCAGGGATGGTGACTCAACCACCTCCCCAGGCAGCCCATTCCAGTGCCTGAGAATCCTTTCAGTGATGAAATTTTTCCTGACATCCAATCTGTACCTCCCTTGGCACAACGTAAGGCCATTGCTTCTTGTTCTATCAGTAGTTACCTGGGAGAAAAGACACACACCTGCCTCCCTACAGCCTCCTTTCAGGTAGTTGTAGACAGCAATTAAGTCTCCCCTCAGCATCCACTTCTCTAGACTAAGCAACCCCAGTTCCCTCAGCCCTTTCTCATAAGACTTGTTCTCCAGCCCCTTCACCAGCTTCTCTGGACACACTCCAGCACCTCAATGTCTTTCTTGAGTCTTGTCCAAAACTGGACACAGTATTCAAGGTGCAGCCTCGCCAAGTCTGAGTACGGGGGCAAGATCACTTCCCTGGTCCTGCTGACCACACTATTCCTGATACAGGCCAGGATGCTGTTGGCCTTCTTGGTCACCGGGGCACACTGCTGGCTCCTATTTC
>NW_010291956.1:68588-84648 GCF_000700745.2 Antrostomus carolinensis
CTCTTCCCCAAGCCTGTAGTGTTGCATGGGGTTGTTGTGACCCAAGTGCAGGACCTGGCACTTGGTCTTGTTGAACCTCATTCAGTTGGTTGCCACCCATTGATCCAGCCTGTCCAGGTCCCTCTGTAGAGCTTTCCTACCCTCAAGCAAATCAACACTTCCAACCAGCTTAGTGTCATCTGCAAATTTACTTAGGGTGCACTCGATCCTTTCATCCAGATCATTGATAACGAAGTTAAACAGGACTGGCCCCAACACTGAGCCCTGAGGAACACCACTTGTGACTGGTCTCCAGCTGAATTTAACTCCATTTACCATCACTCTTTGGTCTCATTCATTCATTCCCGTTTCAAGGCTGTTACAAAGAAAGGACCAGCCCTAGAGCCCTTCACTACTAGGAAGAAAACATTGGCAGAGAATATGCTTTCATCTCATCCAGTTTTCACCTTAGACTCTGATTTGGACAAGCTGCCTGCTCTCCACCACTAACCTGTTACATCGTAAGCCAGCAAACCTTTAAACTACTGCCTTCCTGAGAAAGCCTCCATTTCCTACAGTACACATCTTACCCAATATGACACACAATACCAGCCCAGGGAGGAAGAGTTTGCTCTGCCCTTGACTAGCTGCCAGAACAGAGGAAGCTGCTTGCAGCAGCCCTGAAGCACTAAACCAGTAGGAGGAACCCCAGAAAACACACAAACAGATCTTCACTGTTCCTTGTAGGTGTTAGATACACAAAGGAATTCACTAATACTAGTGGAATACATGTTATCTTTCAATTATCTCAACTGTCAGGCTCTTTAGAGCAGTTTTCATAAAAGTTTCAAAGCATCCCGAACAAATCGACAGATTTAAATTTCCACCAAATCAAAACTTGGAGGATCTTTAAAACAGTTCTAAACTGTGCAGACTAACAGCTCTGTTCTAACACAAAATACTTATGCTGTTAAGTGACACAGATGTACTTACCTATTGCATCATTTACAAAGCAAAGCACTTAAAACCCAAGCACTGAATATTAAAGGACATAATAAATTTTACATTGCCTACATAACAAACATACATTATTCATATATTATTCACATTTACATAAAAGGAATGCATTTTTCATCATTAGAGAATAACCTTAACTCTGACCTGTAGATTTTCTCAATATATTTGTTGTACGAGTTTTGGTTTCTAAATATTTTATATTAAGTATTACATGGGAAATACTATCATTCCTTAACTTTAGCAACTGACAATTTTAATTAATTTTTCCAGAGAATAGCATTGAACATACAGTTTCATAAATTGTTGATTTATGGAAAAATTATGCATCTTGGTTTGCATTTGGGAATGATTAAAGTATTATTAATGTGTAGATACATCTTTTAAGTTTGCATTGGGATTACAGTTGGAGGTTAGTTATGAAAATAAGCTTTTCATCCTTCAAAACCCCTGACTCTGCATTTGAACTACCAGTCAGATGTGAAGGGACCCTTAATATTCCTTATAAAGTGCAACTGGATCAGAGAACTGTATGGTCAAACACAGAGGCTCCTTTCCTCTAGGCAGTCCCACATGTGCTTACAGTTGCTACTTAAAGCAGACCCACTAGACTCAATATGTGGATCAGGATTAAGATTGATGCCAGCAGATTAAATTTGTTCCTTAGTAAGTAAAGTATGATCAAAAGGGATCTCCTTGGTCATCTTCTTCATGCTTACAGGAGTACAAAATGTTTGCATATTGACTACATCATGCAGATGCTATAAAGTTGATGATGCTGTTAAGTATTTATTGGTTTAATTCTCATTGCTTCTGCTGTGTAAATATTTTCACATACTAATAACATTTGGCTATTTCACTGCTTCTAAAACAGACTGGATGATGTGCAAAATTTGCACACAAATCAAGGTGCATCTTTTAATGACTTGAAATGCTTTATTGTGCTAATGAGATAAAAAGAACCTAGTAAGTTAAATATGCATTAAAACTGCTTAAAGGATTATGGTCACAGCTCCAGTCCTACTTCTTGGAAACAAACACAGAACCATATAAACTGACTATCAATGCTTGAAGCCAAAACCCAAGATTTAAATTCATCTGTACTTTTGGTTAATCAAGCTCTACATTCAAACTTTCTTGAGATAGCACATCATCCTCAAACAGCCTTATTTCAACACAGCACCTACAGCAGTAGTTCCTCTTCGTACAATACTTGTTATAATCTGTGGTTTCTGGCAGTGGATTTTTTTGCTGCTATTCTGTCATGTACAACTTTAAAAAAAGTCTGGCCATAACTGAAGCCATAGCTCCTTTTTTGATTCTCATTTGTCTTTGTTTGCTGATGGGAAATATGAGTGTAAGACAGGAAGTTGAAGGAGAAATTAGGAAAAAAAAATAATTAAAGGACAGCATGAATGCTTTGAATGAAAGGTATAAGAAGATGCAAGTCAATACACAAGAAACCTATCAATTTCCTTATTGTGACTATATTAGAAAACTGCAGCTTCTGCTTGCCAAAAGCATGAAATCAGTCATTCTTTCCTTTATCATTATAGATTATGGTGACACGACTTAGGTACGGTATGAGGGGAGATCTAATTATCAACTGATGAGTCATGCTATACAATTTTAGTTGTAATCAGTCATGTTCTAAACGGAATCCAAGTTACATGCTGGTAATTATCCACTGTGGATGGAAAGATGTGATGATTTATTTCTCAAACTGGCAGTGCCATCTGATACATTAAAAAAAAAAAAAAAAAAAAGGCTAAAAAAAAAAAGAATTAACTGTCTAACAAAATATTTACGCAGCATGAAAAATACTTACATTTCTATAGATACCACAACCCCATATCTCACTCCTGAATGGTACTGGTCAGCTCAGAGTCCACCATTTCATACATGACTCTACATTGTCTTTACCCAGTGTATCGCTTCACATTTTACACTGAATTTAACCTGCAATTTTATTGCCCAGCCTTTCAGTTTTGCAAAATCCTTCAGCAGTTCTTCATTTTACCCTTGTCGTGACAAACCTTTGTGTCATCATCACCACTCATCTTTTCTATGTCTTCTATGAATATGTTGACCAACACAGGTCTCAACAGACAGCCATGCACAACTCTGAGAATTTACTACTGGGCTCCATTCCCATCTTCAACTGATTATTTATCCATGACAATTTATCTTATCCAATGCCAGCCTGGTTTCCTTAAAAGCCTTTGTCAAAAGCTCCTTAAAAGTTAAAGTAGGCTTTATTAATAAATTCATTCTTATGCATGTTTGCTAGCCCCTTCAAAGGAGGCCAAGAGTCTTCCCTTGAAGAAATCATGACGACTCCTCTCAACTAGGTCATGTTTTTCCATGCTTATATGCATAATTTATAATTTCTACTAATTAGCCTGGGAAAATGATCAAGCTTAGAGAACCTTTCGCTGCTGTAAAGACTGGCTGTCATATTTGTCATTCTTCAGTCTTCAGGTACCAAAGAAATTTAGGCCTTCTCAGTACTGTCAGTAGCCCAGCTAATTCATCTAGCAGTTACATTCCATTGCTAAGAGCAGCTGATTCTAGTAATCTGTTAGTGCTTGCTTTGTCTATTTTTTCCCTTAACCTTTCCTATGGTTACTTCACACTTCAATCCTTTGATGATTCTCCCAACCAGAGCCCCCATACAGACTTCTGACCTCTGAATCAAACTTGGGCTCTACAAAGCCGTCAAAGAAAAAAATGTTCCAAAAAAAATTAATTACTATTAAAAATATTAAGTTTAAATACTGTAGTTAGATCATGCAACCTGGTATAGCCACCTCATCTGTTTGTTGTACTCAAGACTTCTTGTGTTACCTCATATAAATCCTGGGTGAAATCCATCACACTAGCCTCTATGTACCAGCAGATAGCAGTAAAAAGACCCCAAATAACTTGGGTTTTCCATACTCTGTAATGTTTGTTTAAAGACCTTTCTTGTGAGCTTAAGTGTCTCTGGATTTTGACCTTGGTATTGCGCCTTGAGTTGTACTCTGGAACCCTTCTGGAGCAAAGCAACTGGATTTGCTATGGAAACTTAGCCACAAGTAGAAACCAATTTACCAGCAAGGCAGCCTGGAGGAACATACTGGAGACAAGAGGCTTTGTCAACTCAAGCATAGCTCTCAACAGAAGCATAAACATATGCTTCACACACCTCTATTAGGCCGAATCCTGCCAATGGGGATGTTTCTCTCCTTCTGAGACTATAAAGAGAGTCTGCTTGGCTCAGCGCCTAACTTCTAGATGATTATTATTAGGAGAGATGAATTCTAACTTTTGTGATTCAGAGTCCTTCCTTGTACCTCAAGGGGAAAAACACATTTAATATTTTGAAACACTGATATAGCAAGTTGGAATGGAGCTCTCAAAATTAATGCCTTCCAGGGAACTCAGAGAGAATTCAGAGCAATTAGTTTTGTTAATTGCTGTATTTTGGAATTTTGTGCACATTTCAAGATATTTCTCCTTCAGCTCAGCTGAAGACTATTTTAACTTATCTAAACCAGCTTAGACAAGGACTTTGCTCTCAAAACTAGGCTGAAAACACTATGAAAACAGACTGCTTGTGTAATTTGGCAATTTATACCAATTGCACACCATCTTACGGTAGAATTTCATAAGAAGAATGTGTGTGATAAAATGTAACAACTTTTTTTTTTTTACTATTGGAGAAGTTTTAGTTGGAGGCTCAGGCTGGTTTTTATTTTATCATATCAATTTGGTCTTCTGTAATAAATATAAAGTTAATATAGAGTTTATAAAATAGGTATTATTATTTACTTAATGGCCCATAACAACTTCCATAGAGAATTTATATTTCACAGATCATTGACCTGATAGATTGTGACAGCTCTTCTGAAGATGTTCTGGTCTACTGGGTCATTACAGATAGCAAGCACAGACAGTAAATCTGTGTCTTAAATATCGTAGTAACACTCTGTCTCAAAACAGTTAAGTGAATGGGATCAAAGTCAGTTCAAAATATTTATTTTATTTTTAAAAGGCAAACCAGCATGAGGCATGTCACAGACCATTTGCTAACAAAAGCCTGAAAAAGTCATGTTGCGAATTATACAAATGTTTTCATGTATGCACTGCTGAAATAGAGAGACACGTCACAGAAGATATAGGAAGAAATAGGCCTTGTCTCAAAGAACCTATGCTTTAAACCCTTGTCCTGCAAAGATTTCCCTTGTTGGTTTACTACACAGTAATAAATAAACTGTCTGGATTTTGATTACTACAAGATATCTAGTTCCAGCCCTGAGGGCCACATATAACCTTCCTCCTGTGAACTGCCCATTGTTTTCACATAAATTGTTTGCACAGGCACCTACTTCTTCTTGCATGATTCCAGACAAGTTCTAGGAATTAGAAGAATCCTTCAGCAAATGAGAAGGAAAACATTGAGAAGAAAGATTGTAGTAATGTATAATCATGAAACATCGCTCTAGACAATGTGTACATTTTAATGATTGTTAGTCTCTTGTTAAAATTAAGATGAGTATTATTGATGCCCTCTTAGGATTTAGAAATTATCTGAAAAAAAAGCTTTCTTTTTTTTTTTTTTTTCCTTTTCAGCTTCACATTAAAATAAATGAAATAATTCCTCCAGCTGCTATCCTATCTTGTCAAAAGTGAACTATCTAAACTCTAAGCCATTTACTAATATAAGACATAAGGAAAACACTGAGATCTTGAATTACAGTGCCAAGAATGGCACCACTCAGCCAGTGGCTTAAATGCCAGTTGATACTCACAGATGAGACATACAGCAACAACCCTCAACAGAGCAATGCAAACAAAGCACCAGATAGAAAGACATGGGAAGAGGGAACAAATTAGTAAAATGGTCGAAGAACAGTAGCATGTGAGAAAGAGAGTAACATTTTCACTTAAATAGGCTTTGATTCAGGAGAACAGAGATTTCACACTTGGCCTAGGACTGCTACTGATTTCTTCAGAACAGCTCTCCAGAAGCCACTCCTAAAGGGCAAACCAGTCTAGAGGCAGCTCACCAACCTCTTCTCACCAAAGTTTAAAAAGAAGGTGAATCTGAACCAGGAAGGCTAAAGGAACAGTAATCTTGTTAATAAAAAAAATTGCAACAGAGAGGAGTGGATATTGTAGATTGATATATAATGAGCAGCACAGAAATGTGAAGGTCATATCTTTAGCAGTAGAGGAGAGCACCTCTTCTGTCTAAGGACAGTTGCCATCTCTCTTAATGAAGCTCTACCATGGCACAAAAATTATAGAAGGTTCAATATTTTTGGCAATTTTCCAGCTAACTTAAAATTAGTCCAAATAAAGTCACTATCAAATATTTGATGAAAAATGCTGATGTGTTCATGTTTCCTATCCAGACTTTTGATAGCAACATCCATCTGATAAGCATCCATACTTTTACATAAAATTTGGTGCTATGACCAGCACCCATCTTTCCCTGTCTGCATTTTAAAAAGCAGAGCTGAACACTGGTCATCTCCATGCAGGCAATACAAGCTGGCAATATAGTAGCTTGCATGTAGACCTGAGTTGACAGAGGTGCTTCCTAGAGTACTAAGTGAGGCACGGAGCTCTGGAGAAATGTAAGACTTGCCTTTTTTCCTCACAATTTCTCATGGTTTAGCCCTAAAAGGGCTGCACATCATGTGGGCTCACCTTCACTGCATTTCCTCTTGGCCTTCTGGATGGCACAGCGTCCATCTTTAACTGTTGGCTTTCTGCAGTTTGCACTCTGGTGTAAGACATTTCACACTGAGGCACCAGAGCACTCAGTTTTTGGAAGAGGAAAACGGTGTACAAATTTCAAACTGTCCATTTGAATTTACTGCTGAGAAGTTGACTAAATTCCTCTGCTTCTGTAGGATATTTCTATTTTGTACATAACAAAGCAAACATCATGCTTTTACAAATCAGTAATAGGGCTCACTAAGCTTTTTCACACGAATGGAAAGCAACGATATCAACCAATCTTTAGTCTTACATTATTTTTAGTATCGTTAATTGTGTGATTTGATGCCACATCACATTTTATTTGGGACAACATATTTACAGATAGGACATAGGCAGGGAGGTAGAAAGACCAGATGAAACAAGTTTTTGGAGCTATTACTAATTTAAAAATACCAGATTGTAGTTGTCTCTGCCTTCCTCCTTTTCGAAAATAATGAAATAAGGATGCAGCAAGCTTTTATGTTACAAGTGGAGAGAGACAGAGCAGAAAGTACTTCCTCTGCATTATTTTAGTTAGGATAATAGATAGTAGCCCGAGGTGTTAAAATGGCTCATTGGCATACAGATAGTTTTCTCCATGATTCACCAAAATCTCACTTGTGTTGTCTCTCCCACTCCTGGCACAGATCCAGGACTACTGTTTATTTTCCTGGGCCACTGAGATGAATCTTATGTTGCCCTTATGGTAGAAGGGCAAGGCAGTGCTCACTTTGGGAAGTGGCTGAACCCAGTTGCCACATCTCACCGCAGATGTACAGGGCTGGACCTGGTGACATGCCTCTGCTGAACAGAGCCTGCAACACACGGGATTTAGCAAAAATAAACTGAGTAGTCCCATCGTAGCCACTTGGAACAGTATGCCAATGGGGAGGTGATTAATTTACAGAAATTGAATTATACAACAGGTTTTGTCCTTTTTTCTAAGAGTGGTCCGTGGCTTCACTTCATGTTTCTGAAATATGTTTATTACTCAGAACTTATTGTATCTGAAAGGAGCTACATAGTTTATGGGTTGGTAACTGACTACTGACCATCATGATTACCTTGAAATATTGCTCTTCAGGAAAAGTGTTTGCACGTGTATGCTACGGAATGGATGCTTGAAATCTAATAAATGCCAAAAGCTAAAAGGATTCCAGTTGCTCTGCAGTGGTGTGTGGGACACCAGCTGACAGGCAGGGCTACAAAATTCTAGAAAAAAATCCCAGTAAGGGCAAAGCTATCCTTTACTAAATTCAGGGCTCCTTATGGGATTAAAGTAGAGATCCAATCCATCAAAGCCACCAGATTTTTTTCTGTTTACAACCAGAAAAATCAAATATAATTTTATTACCACATCCACAAAGTAAATGTCTGTATGTGCATCATTGCTGTGAAGGGTGAGCTAACCAGATCCTGACTGGTCTCATTTTACTGTCCCTGTGGTTAATCTACAACTGGGATTTTCCCACAATCTCAGCTGCAAAGCATATTTCCATACACTATCTTGGTTAATTTTGCTAGAGCTGGGTTTCTAACCTGACATTTTTGGAGTAACAAAGTTCTGGATATGTTATTGATACGTATCCCACATACATCAGTCCTTCCCTTGCCTGTCAGTGCTATCAGTGACTGCACCGCTTCTCCTCCTCGCTGCCATCCCAGTTCCCACGAAGGGCCTCGTCCCTGGTGTAACAGTGTCACTAGCAGGCCAGAGCTGAGGAGGACAGCGGGATGACTGACATTTCCTCTGGCTCTTGTAGCTCTTTCTGATGATATTAATGGATTAACACCTTTTCCCCAGCACCACACGTAGCTACTGGATCAGTTATTTTTAAGTACCTCTGAAAACCTCTCACCTCTTTTTGTAAATCAACTACAGAAAAAGGAAAAATATCACTTTGCTTATGAATATATTTTTAATGTAAAAAGATAATCTGCTTTTTCAAGACCACTCCTATTCACAAAATATTGCTTTTAGACATGTCTCCCCACAACAAATAAGACACCTAGAAGCTACTGAAGCGCATTCTCTTTTATTCTTTTATTTTGTTTAATAAAACTTGTCCCTGTCAAGATTTCCTATATCTACTTTTGAAGCTTTCCTTCCTAAGCAGAAAGCCTGTTACAGCATTTATAAGACAAGAAGATAAATACTTGTTAGGCATGCAGACAAGTCAATTAAATTCATTACTTCAGCCTCCCTCAAAATTCTTTAAGCAATGGTTCTCTTATCTCTGCAAGTTGCCACTACACTTGTTTTGAACAAACATCTGTCCCTTCCTTATAAGAAAAATGGATGATTTAATATTTGATTAGAAAATGCTATTTCACAGTTGTCCATGTTTTTAAATGGAAATAATACTGCAAATTTCAGTATTGATTTCAGGAAGCTTTGCACTGTATTTTTCTTGAATTCATACTGTATATCTCACGCTTAGAAGAATTAATTATGTCTAGGGAAAGGGCAAGTAAAGCCCTATATTTGGGAGAAAGGGATTAAAGAAGACAGGATTAAATGGCCCTCATTTTTTTCTCTGATATCAGCTTTATTTTAGAAACATTTATTTTAGATTTAGATATTTAGATAGAAATATTTTAGATTCTGACACCAATTATGCCTTTTTAGCATCTTAAAAATAAAGGTAAAGTGTATGCTCACTGTCTGAACATATGCAACACCTAAAAGCTTATCAGAATGAGAAGGAAATAAATTTGATTGCTAAACTATAGCATTGCTTTATCTTGCTCTGGTTTTATATTTTGGAGAAGGAAGATTTCAGAAGAGCATCATATAGTAAAATCTACTTACAACACTTACATATTACCTTTGTAAATTTGACTTCTTTTTTTTTCAATTTGCCCCAAAGATTTCATCTTTGCACAGACTGACATTGTAAGACTATAGGAAGCAAAGAAAAAGGACAGAATAGAGGAAGACAGGATTTTTTTTTTTTTTTTTTTAAGAGAAAAATTGTGCAGGAGTGGTCAGTGCAGGTTATTGTTATCAAAAGTCTTCCCTTTTAAAAACTGCTTACAGAGAATGTAGATGCACATGGCTTACTTTAATAGCTGTTGTGTTGCCAGAATAGCACCTAGAGGAGGAAAGCTGTGTGGCAGAGATGGAAAGCCATGCAAAAAGGTGTTGGAGAACCACTGGCATGAAAGAGAGCACTTCATATGAAAACAAATGGTGACGTTCTGCATGGTTTGAAAGATCGTCTTCTGTCTCAGGCACTAGGCAGGGATTCAGAAGATCTTGGTTCAGTTTCCAGTTTTGTCATAGTCCTTCTCTGACCTTGCGGTAGGGAGTGTCAGTTAAATTCAGCCTTTTTATCAGAGAGTAATAGTGCTCTGCTCAACAGTATTTCATCCATTTCGACTGCAAGCTTTCTGAGGCAGGAACTGTCTCCTACTGTGTGGTTGTACAATGGCTTTAGTGCACTTGGGCTTCTCAGCTGAGGTCTTTAAGTTCTAGTAAGGAGCATAAAGTTGATTTAGGAGATGCATTTCATATTGCAGTTGTCAGTTGTGCTTGATTAGTTCAGATTGGACTTGGGGCTTCTGCTGATCTGCTAATTTAATGTGAAGTGTAGAACACTACAATGTGCTCAGGAATGTGGGAAATATAAACCTGAAATAAGCTACCTGAAAGGAGGTTGTAGCAAGGTGGGTGTTGGTCACTTTTCCCAAGAAACAAGTGATAGGACAAGAGGAAATGGCCTCAAGTTGCTCCAGGGGAGGTTTATATTGGATATTAGGAAAAATGTCTTCAGCAAAAGGGTCATCGAGCATTGGAACAGGATGCTTGACTCACCAACCTTGGAGGGCTTTAAAAGACATGTAGATGCGGCGCTTAGGGTCATCGTTTAGCGATGGACTTGGCAGTATTACATTTATGGTTGGATTCTATGATCTTAAGGGTCTTTTCCAACCTAAATGCTTCTATGATTCCATGATTCTGTATTTACATTTCTTTTGTCTAGTTTGAAATCTCATTTACCCTTGTGTCAATTCAGTGAACCTCCAGAAGTACCTGAAGCCTCTCTGGAGACTGCAGCTCAGAAAACCAGCAAGTTTACCACAACACTGTAGATGCTAAACAGTAAAATTAACAGTGTTCTGCTTCTTGGACTTAAAACTCTATGACAGTTAATATCCATTTCAACTGATTACAGTTCACTTTCACTTCTCGTGAGGTGTCAGGAAAAAGATTGTCCTCCCTCACAGGGAAGGCTGCGGGACTGTGAGGAAGATCACTAAGAGGAAGGCTGCCTGCCCACAGTCAGGTGCAGCCTTCTGCAGCAGAGAAAGAAGGTTCCTGCCACAGAGAGCAGTTGGAGCCTGCTTGTGTTGTGGAGACCTTTTTGCAGTGGAATAGATTAGAGCTAACTAAGAGTGAGAAAAGAAAGTCTGAAGAGAATCTGAGGCAGATACAGAGAATAGGAGGCTGCTGAAATAACCTGGGAGTTGACATCCAGGTGGTTGGGGTGTCAGAAGGAAAATCACCCTTGGAATCCAGAGGGGGACGTTTTTTGCCATCTGAAAGCCACTGAATATTGTTATATTGGGAATCAGTCTGAAAGAAAGACTCAGTCCACCAGGACAAAAAGCAGCAGGTGTCAGTTTTGTTTATAAACTTCTTATTTCAATTTGGTTTTACTCTGAACTTTTCCTGTACTGAAGAGAGTTCAGAGTTATGATGTTGGATACCTACAATAGAATGTAAAATCCTGCTAAATCTTACATTTTGAGATTCAAAGCCCTTTCAACCGCTTAGGATGCTCACTTTAAAGAAATGATCCAAAGAAGCACACTCATCCGCCGTAAAGCCCCATCATCTGCCACAAACTCAGGGACCCATGAAAAGCTGTCGTGTCAAAACTGTGAACAAGGTCAACAGTTGGGAAGACAGGAACTAGAACTGAATTACTAGCCCTTGGATGCCCACAGACTCCACAGCGTACAGGACTTAGCTGCAGGGAATGTACCTAAGGGGACATTCAGTCTGACCTCATGATAAAGGTTATTCAAGACATTTTGACTTTTTGCATTTGTAGGTCACCATTTGGAAAAACAGTAAAATCACTGAAAGAGCCAACTACATCGGACACAGAGAGCTAAATCATCTGCTCATAAATCCAGGTAAATTATCACTACTGAAACCACAAATGGCATTCACCTTCCTCTATTATTGGAAACATTTTAAAGCAGCTTTTTAGTCAGTTACTTATCTGGGGTTTGGGAGCCACACAATTAATTGAGAGGATTTGAACCTATATCTTGCATCTCCCAGGAGTGTGCCCACAACCATTATTCTGAGGTGGTTTTCTTTTGTTTCCTGCTGTTACTTTTCCAATTTGTGTAAAATACTTTAAAAGTCATTGAGGAGGAAAGAAATAATCAGGCAATGAGAATGACAGCTTTCATGAGTCTAAAGGAGGGGGCATGTGTCTGTAAGAATACTCAACTCTAGAAGCCCATGGAAAGCTAGGGCAAGCAACTGAAAAGTGAGTATTTTGAATTCTGATTCCTTGTGGACTGAAGTTGGTGCAGTGATTAGACCACAAAAAAACTTCACTGAAAGGAGAATATCAACACTACCTTTTTCAAAGGGCTCCAAACTATGTATTTCTCACATTTAAAAAATTAATGAAATTAAAAAAGGAAGAAAAACTAGATGTTGCTACTGGAAACAATAGCATCATGAACAGTAAAATCTAGTAAAGGGCAAGAGCTATAAGGAGCAGCTGAGGTCACTTGGATTGTTCAGCTCAGAGAGGCAAAGGCTGAGGGGTGACCTCATCAGAGTCTACAACCTCAAGGGAGGCAGCAGAGGAGGAGGTGCTGACCTCCTCTCTCTGGTGACCAGCGATAGGACATGAGGAAATGGGATGAAGCTGCATCAGGGGAAGTTCAGATCAGACATTAGGAAAAGGTTCTTCACTGAGAAGGTGGTTGCTCACTTGGAACAGACTTCCCAGGGAAGTGGCTACAGCACCAATCTGTCAGAGTTCAAGGAGCATCGGAATGACACTCTTAGACAAAGGGTTTAGTTTTAGGTAGGCCTGTGAGGAGCAGGGAGTTGAACTCAATGATCCTTATGAGCCCCTTCCATCTCAAGATATTCTGTGATTATATGATCTATAGTTTCTTTAAAATTTTATGTTCAATAGTTCATTACTTCATACTACACAATTAATTCTATTAATTACATTCAGCTTATTAATAAGAAGATTTAAATTATTTCAGATCCATGGAATAGGTCATTTGTCTTATCAGATGAACTACAGGGTGAGATAGAAAGATCAATATTTCAATTCTTCACCATATCAATATCAAAACAAGATTAAACCTTTTGGACACAATTACTTTGGTTTTAGAAGTTTCTATAGAGCAGAAAGATTCTGTAGATATGGGACGACAGAGCAATGACTGAATGTGATCTGGAATTAAAGAACCACAGGGTATTACAGACAACTCGTCAGAAAAGCTTTTCACATGAAGATTTACATGGAAAAGAATACAAAAACACGTTATTAACTCCCAACAATTCATCACAAATTGTGATCTAATTCAGTTGAAAGAGTTTTGGTAGTTTTTTTGTAAATTCTGCAACTATTATGACAGATGGGGGAAGGGAGAAGGAAATGAGAGAAATGAGGAAGGCCAAATGAGGATTGCAATGTAAATATGGATTTACATAACGGAGTCAGAAGGAAAAATGACAATATTTTTCAGAGATCCTAGGTATGGAACCTCTAATTGAGCTATTTTCATTAAATTTCTTTTTTTTTTTTTAAATGCCTGTTGGAAAGTTAGAAACAAATTTTATAGAAACTCTAAATTGAAAACTTTATCATAGATTGCCCTTTGTAAATCAGTTCTCAGGACACAATAATCCTCTCTTTCCATGGAAAAGATGCTAGACAGAAATGATTACATAAAATATCTAGTTTTAGTCAAAGTCCTAAAAGGACCATAAAGACAGACATGAACAGCAGTTTCTGCTTCAATCAAAATTACTGATAAGAGAACTGGCTTGAGGCTATCAGACCATGAAAATGGTAGAAGAAAGTGTTCCCTTTCTGGTCAACTCTGGTGAAAACAATATCTTCTGGAGACAGTAGGAATGAGTAGTCAGTTGCAACATAGAAACACTGGTTTATCAAATGTGTTTGATGACATTACAGCATGACCACAGCATCTATGAAGTAAACTTATGGTTCATCCTTTAAGTTACATTCCTTTAGACTGAAGGGTCTATACCATATAGACTATCAGGAGGACCAGATGCTTCTTTATGCTAGTCCACACAAGAAAATTAACTGAATCGATTTGAACTGTATGAAGTTTCTTTCTGTCTTAGGACAACATTCTTCAATAATCAGGAAGGATTAAAGAACTTTTATTAATATAAAAATCTGTCAGCTGGATGCAACTTAGAAGAAACTACTTCATCAAAAATAGACATTTAAAGACAATTTCAAGTATGGTTACCAATCTTAAGTGAGTTTCAGAAAGGAATCATCTTATCACAAATATATTAGTCCCAAAGTACTGTGACTACAATTGTCTGCTGTTCTGAAATGGTCTTCAGTGGCTGGAGAGCTGCCTGGCAGTGAAGGACCTGGGATATTGGTTGACAGCCAGGTGAACATGTGCCCAGGTGGCCAAGAAGGCCAATGGCATCCTGGCTTGTATCAAAAACAATGTGGCCAGCAGGACTAGGGGTGTGATCATCCCCCTGTACTTAGCACTGGTGAGGCTGCATTTCAAGTACTGTGTTCAGTTTTGGGCCCCTCAATACAGGAAAGACATTGAGGTGCTGCGGTGGTACCAGAAAAGGGCAATGAAGCTGGTGAAGGGCCTGGAGAACAAGTATTACAAGGAGCAGCTGAGGGAGCTGGGATTGTTTAGCCTGGAGAAAAGGAAGCTGAGGGGAGACCTTATTGTTCTCTACCTGTAAGGAGGGTGTAGAGAGGTGGGGATCGGTTTCTTCTCCCAGGTAACAAATGATAGAATGAGAGGAAATGGCCTCAAGTTGGTCCAGAGCAGGTTTAGATTGGATATTAGGAAAAACTTCTTCACCAAAAGGGTAGTCAAGCACTGGAACAGGCTGCACAGGGAGGTGGCAGAGTCACCTTCTCTGGTGGTATTTAAAAGATGGGTAGATGAGGTGCTTAGGGAAATGGTTTAGAGGTGGAATTGGTAGTGTTTGGTTTATGGTTGGACTCGGTGATCTTAGAGGCCTTTTCCGACCACTAAGATTCTGTGAAACACAATCTAGTGGAACTCGACTCTCTCCAATAAAAGTCATAAAAGCATAGCATAGCTCACACTTAACTCTTGGGGTTGTGCACTATTTTTACAATCGTGTGCTCTGAATGAGTGATATTCCAACTGATCATAATGCTCATGCTTTTACTTTTACAGAAAGATGCAAGGAACACATACTAGTGAGTAGAAGAGCCTCTGAACAGATCTGTAGAAAAGATACCTGAACTTTTTTGTCTTGCATTAAAAAAAAACAAAACCCAAAAAAACCCAAAAAAAGGCATTGCAATGTGTAAAATTTCAATACTCACATGATAAAATTTACTTTAAAATATTTCTATGACTCTCAGGAAGACTGGGAACAATTTATTTTTTCCAGTACCAGATATTCATCAAGCATTTTGTTTAGATGGATACACATATCAAATAACTATTTTATTAAAGAAATAAGCCACCTGTTAGTGGCTGGTAACACAAAGGAACCATAACTGTATAATAAAAAAATCCTACAAAAAAGTTACAGGTCTGAATCAGTAATACAAACACAAGATACATACAAAACTGTGGCAGAACAAAATAGGACAAGTTCACTAAACTCACGCTCTTTGTTTGAACAGACTAACAGCCTGGTTCAGTGTAGGTCTGTCCCTCAAAATCAGCTAGCAGAGGGCTGGAGGTCCCCAGACCACCTCTGGAAAGCAGACCACTAGTCTGCCTTACTGAAAAGGTTTCTTTTTTCCCCAACTCCTGCACACATCAGACAACTTTCAGTTTTTGAAGAATATAATTCTACAATCATTACAACTAGTCAGAAAAAATATTTACAACATAATTTTATCAAATTATGTATTTGGGCTCTAAATAATAGGTTTTTTGCCCAAAATACTCAACAAATCTCAAAATTATTAGATGCTTCTCAAGGAAAGTTAAAAGAGAACAAACTGACACTCTGCAAATGCAGTCTTAGTAATAACAGTGATTCAAACACAGCCAAAGGAATATTTCTAAATAAGAAGGATACCTCCTTCCCTTTCAGCAG
>NW_010291956.1:84681-104131 GCF_000700745.2 Antrostomus carolinensis
AAAGAACCAGTTTTACTTCTCACTAAGGCAATAAAAAAAGGTTCACAGGAATACCTGAGAAAGTCAAGGTGAATTCACCAAAAGTCACAGAATCCCTCACACATTAAAATACACAAATTAACATTAATGCAGGAGCTCCCATCTGGAGCTTTGGAAAAGGACCTTTTAGGACTTAAGGTGCAGGGCGTATAGGTGTTGCTCCTAACTGAACTTACTGGAAATAAACTCATCAAGATTTCTTTGTAATAAATATTTTTTAAAAATACAAATAAAAATAAAAAACACCCAAAACATCACCAAACAAATCAACAACTCAACTACAAAGAAACTTCCACACACTACAGAAAATGCCATTGAAACACAGTGCTCACTCCTGGACGTTTCTTCCCAAATGTAACAAGGAATATCACTCACTAAGGATGCTAACAAACTCATTTGATTTTGTAGCATGCTGTAGCTGCACAGATGAGTGCATTTTACTCTCATTTGGCACACAGCTGATAGGCCTTTTGCTTGGCCTGGCTTTCCACCTGTGCCAAGATGCACACTAGTCTACAGAGACAAATTCACAAAAATGCAATGTGGAGCCATCAGAGCCCCTCTAAAATATGCCCCAAAAGCACAGCTCTGAAAAAACTGGCGTTTAAAGGAGATTATAAAAACCCCAACGTCCATGCTGACTGTCTAGCTTGTCCCTCCCCTGCACAGAATTAATTTACAGGAGGCACTGTGTTGTCCCAAAATATCAGGATTCATGGAAAATTCCCTTCCATCTCCACAAAGCAAGGTATTAGGGATGGACAAGAATCTATTTCTGTACTACTACTTGACACATGGATAGTAGGTCTGGTTCTCTAACTGTGGAGCAGCCAGTCAGCTGCAACTTGAGATTCCAGCACCAGGAATGGCTGCAAAGTTTTACCAGAATGGCAAGCATCCTGGGGTGATGCCTGAGAGGAGGTCACTGTTGGAAGCCAGAGATCTCCCAGAGGGGAAGCTACCTGATGCTTAGATAAAACCATCTTCCTCCCTGAAATCCAGCCAAGACTTTTATCAGCAGCCTGCTGCTCATATTACTCTTTTACAAACCCAAACTCTACTGTTGAGGATTTCTGCTCCCAAGAAAAATAATTAGGAACATGACACATTTTGAGTTAGCATTTGCAGAAAGCAAAAGAGAAAACTTCACTCCACATTGAACAATAATCCAGAGAAAAATTAATAGAAACTACAAAGCAAAGTCAGGCAATTTAAAGACTCAAAATGTTAAGACATCCTTTTTAACATATCTCTTATGTGAGCAAATGATAATGTCAAGCAACATTCAGTTGCTCAGTAGTGACAGATTTTGTTGTTTTTATTCACTATCTACAGATTTGATAGGATGTTTAATTACTGCCTATTTTCTCTAATTAAATGCTACTCTGAAAAAAATGGCAGTTCTTGGGAAAAGACTTTTTTTGGTGAAAGTCTCTCTATCTGTTTCTATGACATACGTGTCAGGAAGGATCTGCAGGCCCAAAGCTAAATTTGTAGTAAAATTAAACAAAACAAAACACAAAAATAACCCCCAAACCCAACTTCAAACAACAAGAGACAGAACTCAGAGCAGTCACTGATTGGGCCATTCTTCTGATCACAGACCATGGACTGGGCTGTTTGTGCAGGACCCTGAGTCACTGGGCACTCCTTGACACTTTGCTTGCTCCCTCTGATCCCACTTTTGAACAAATGTGGAAGCCTCATTCTCTTACATCTACAGAACTGTGTTGCTCTCCAACCAATCTCCAGCCAATTACAGCCAAGTGTATCACTCCATGTATTTTTGTACTGTGCCAATATCCAAATCTATTGAAACTGGAAATGTATTGACAAGAAGAAATCTGCATGGGTCAATAACTAAAAATGTAAGAAAAAGAAACGATTGGTTTCGCTATTATTTCATGGTGGCTGCATAGCTGGTTAATCCTTTCAAATTTACATGCATTGACTTCACAGTTCTGTCTAATGCACCTTTTCTTTTTTGTGAAACCCTAACACACACGAAGCAGACAATAAATTTTGTAGGACCTGTCCCAAATTTCTGTGTTTTCCTTCTGCTTGTGAAGAAGCACAACTGTCAGGATGCAGAACGTATTTTACTTTACATTTTAAAAAGAAAGCAAACACAACAAGAGATAATTAAAGTCACTTTCACAGCCAAAATATTATTAAAATGTTTGAATAGCATTTGTGTTGAACTGCTAGATTTCTAGCAGTGCAAAATCATATCTAGCATGCCAAGAAAAAAAGTAGCATTAGCAGTGACAGAAAAATCTTTTAAAGTATTGCCTCACTCCTAAGCCTGGAGAAGTATCTTCTGTGACAAAAGGGGAAAGAAGCACTCAATGACTAGTTCCAGATGCCAAAAAGGTAGCCCACAAACTCTTTGCAGAGAATGCCTGTGAGGTTCAAATTAGTGCCCGTTTAGATCTTTTCTTGTATGCAGCATACTAGGGACTGAATGGAGAGCATATCTCTTTCACATAGGTTACAAACAGCCATCACTAATGACATTTAGTTCCCTCCCATCTGCTCTAGTTTCTAAACATGACCCTCTGATGAAAGACTGGCCTCCAGCAGCAATTCTCTGAGCCATGTCATTCCTTCACAGCCTTCAATTTATATTCAGGTCATGAACATGACACTTCTTTTGTTAGCTTTTGATTTTCATCTTCTGTTTTATGCATTAATCCTCATAACAAAAAAAAATTGTCATTGCAATAGGTGTTGTAGAAATCAGTAAAGTTAATAAATAGCTGCTACAGTATCTAAATACTCTCCCCTATCAGGATGAGTACATTGCTGAATTTGTGCTATGTGGAACAGCTGACAGTAGAAATAGTTATAATAGATCACTTTGACAACTTTAGATTTACATAATGGATTCATCCACTTTGTAGATTGGGTTTGTGTAGTCTCCCTGCATGCAAATCCTGCCGATTACCTTTAAAATATTTGCTTTGAATGGTGTATGCTGCTACATAAAGTATATTTTTTTACAGCCTATAGTTTTAAACATATATTTTTAAGAGAAATATATTAATATGCTTATATGTTATGTGCAAAAAAAGTAAATTTATGTACCTGCACCAGAGATGCACCTGTTTAGTGATTTTATCACTTTTCATTTAATTCACACAAGATGACAGGAACAAGCCCACCAGATAGACTTGTCCAGGTCCAGGTCCGTGGGATTT
The DNA here is from genome assembly GCF_000700745.2 of Antrostomus carolinensis. NCBI lineage: Eukaryota > Metazoa > Chordata > Aves > Caprimulgiformes > Caprimulgidae > Antrostomus > Antrostomus carolinensis. The sequence continues at coordinate 87,921 of NW_010291956.1, forward strand.
CAGTGTATAGCTCCAAGACAGTTCAGTGAGCCTTTGTACCATCTCCAACATTCTCCTACAAATATCTCAGTTGATGGGTTTTTGTCAGATTTGCTGAGGTTACGGGGCTTGGGGAACATACCCTGCTGTATATTCTGGAAACATGAGCATCTGTCTCTACGACAAAATAACCTGGATTTTCAGTCCATGGGAAGGTCTAAAAAGTGAAATTTCACATGAACAGGAAACTCTGTTTTTTGGACAGGAATACTATTGTATCATTTATTACACATGAATATCGCTGAGGAATTCCAGTAATTTCTCTATTTCTACTACTGCCTTAGACATCTATTTCTGACAAGAGAAATATATTTTTTCCTTGGGAAACTGAAGGACTTTATAATACTAGTGGATGGTCTAAGCACCTGACTATCTTTCATATGTTTTTCCCATTGGTACTTCAAAAACGTGGAAAAATGATACCATTCGTATTTCTCACATTAAGAACAAGTTGCTCAAGGCAAAACAGGAAGGCTGCCACAAAGAAACCAGCTGAAGATGGGAAGTTTTGAAGTCAAATTGTTTAGACTGAGACATTTATACTCTATGTTGTATCACTTTAAACATTATACTGAATTATGAGTATGAGATCATGTATGGGCTGTTGTTGCTTTGTATGGTTTGAGGAATATGATTAATTTGCAAATTAACAGAGGTACTTTAAGATAATTAGAGCCTCAGATAAACCTTGGTTTGAATATATTAGCACTTTTTTTTTACAAGGTGGAATATATTGCTGTCATTGAACTAAGCCACAAGCAATGTCTGCCAGCAATAAGTGTAGTTAATAGCTCTAAACAGTTGCTGTAATTCGTTTGATTTTATAAAGTGAATTTGTAAATAAAATCAAACCTGCAATTAGCCATTTTGTAGCTCACTTTTTTTTTTAAAAAAATAGGTAAAAACACAATAAGGTTTTATACATTTTCCCAGCGACCAAGGTAAATATTCCAGCCCCATTAACACAAGTCATTTCTCCTTATCACATGGCTACCTAGACTTCTGCTGTACCCTCACACAAATACGTACATATGGAAATATATGTACATCATTAGTCAAGGATTAATTAATTACAAGTTCACATTTTTCTTAAACAAATATTGGTTGTAATCATATTTCTCAGTATCCAGGCAGCCTCCCATTTAAAGTGATCTTGATTCTACTTGATTCTGCTTTGGTGGTATTAATGAAATAAATACTTCGTAATTACCCTTTCAGGGTGATTCCATAGGGCCACACAGCTGTAAACAAGAAACTAACCTTGTACAGTTAAAAAAAAACCAAAACCAAATAACAAACAACAATCAAATGCATGACAAATTTGGCAACACATTCTCTGACCTGTCACATACCCTAGGGGTTGGCTGCACTGTTAACTACAAACCACCAGTGAGTCCTTTGTTGGTTCATTCTGCCATTTCTTCTAACCAAGATGTGCATTTTTCATGCCTAAGGCTCCCAAGCAATTATGTACTCTCCATACCAGGAGAGTACTCTTCCATCTCCAGGAAGGTACTCTCCAAATACCGCCCTGTTGGTATTTTTCCCCAGTAGAGTGGTGCTGTTTGGTCTTTTCTGATTTCATCAAAACAGATATTAAAGTAGTCAAAACCTGTTGAGATCAACAGGCCATGCCACCTTTTAACTTCTTTAAGGACATCACACTTGCTGTATGACAGAGAGTCTTTGAGCAACTGGAAGACCCAGCAAATGACTCATTGTTTTGAGTTCTTTGTAGAACTTTAAAAAAAATCCTATAAAGCTGATGATTTTTATCACCTTTGCTCTGTTACATGTAATCAATAGGAAGTCCTGAGCTAAGCATTTGTAACTAAACCCAAAAGTTACATTTCAGGACTGAAAAAGAGCTTATGTTTTTTGGTTTTTTTAATGGACTTGCATAGGAAACAATTGACTTGCTCTTTTATTTCTTTTTTTACCCTATAAAGCATGATTTTTGGAATTGGTGGGAAAAGTAGCTACAGCAACTAACAAGACTTGAGCTTTCAGAAGGTAAAAGAGGGCTGGTTGCTCCTCCACTATGCTAAAGTTTCAAACCACTTTAAAGAGTAAGAACAAAAAAGGAAAAGATGGTGGGGAGTGGGGGGAATCATGGCATGAGCTGCAAAGTAATCAAGCCACTTAAGTGAGAAGTAAGTGATGAGGATGTTTTAGGAAAGAGACATTGCTGAATCCCATTTTCCATTCTAGACCTTATGCTTTTATATTCAGATTACTGCTCACAGCAAGCTGTCTCGGCTCCTGGGCTTTCCCTTTGTCTCTGCTATGATTATTACGACAGATATTCCTTCTAGCCGTTCCTACTCTCTGCTGTGCTGTCTCCCTCTTGCACTTGCTGTTTCTTTCTGCCTTCTCATTATTTGCTCAGGCTTTCAACCCCTCTATGACAGCATTCACAGAACAAAAGGTTGCCATTACATTTATCCCTATTTATCCTCCTTTGATGCTGAATTGAATTTTGTTCTGCTAGCATGAAGAAAGCTAGATTTGTCATCATCTTCATCATCTCTATTTTACTCAAATCACCCTGAACACAACTGTAATTTATTTCCTAAATTTATCAAAATCTTTTTCAACCAAAAACTTCTCACCAAACCCTTCCTCTATTATTTTTTCTAGCAAAGAAAATTAGGTAAATGCAGATATGTTTGTATCCAAAATGCTTATAGGCATTTTTCTCTGGTACTTTGAGAACCCCCTAGGAAGTACAGAATGGCCAATTAGCCAGCTGTGAATACAGGTAAGGAAGAAAAGAAGTTAATATAATAAAACTAAATTATCATAATGCTTTGTTTCTTTTCTTACTTTTCATAGAAATTCTAAAAAAAAACCATAGGTAGGAATCAGTCTCACTTAAAGTCAAATTGCTCAGGAAAAGCATCAAAAGGCTGAAGAGGAATCAGGTTATACACCACTTTTACCAGTCCATTGCTGTATCAACTCCAACTCCCAGCACCATTAACCATCATTATATTTTAGATGGTTGTACTGCAGGGTCTCTGCAGATTGGCACTAAATGAGAAATGTGTTTTGCAAAGATACTGCAAATGCAACAGAACTAGATTCTTCCTGACTTCCCATGAAGTCACTTCAGTGACAAGAAACTCAGAAATCTTCCAGAGTGCAGCACTGGCAGGATACATTTATCTGTACTTCTAATTTCTCATGAAATCAGAAAGCCACTATATCTCAGAATGCTCCAGTCCCATCAGTGCTATCTGTATTATACCCTTTTCACAGTATGCACTCACATAACTTTTACAAAATGCTAGTTTATAATGACTGCCTCTGGAGCAGTAAAATAGTGTTTACCCCATTTTGCAGAAAAGTATATTGAGACTAAGCTAAATCAGTTGTCCCAAATAGTCACTGGTAAGAATCCAAAATTCTACAAGTCTTATGACATTGACAAATACACATATCCATATAAGCTGAGAAGATCAGTGCTACCAAGCTCACAGGGAAACTACACAATGGCATCACCAAAGCTTCTGTCACTAAAGTGAAAAGGGGAAAGACAATTTTCTCCCAAGGGAAACCCTCATACTGGGATGGGAGTAATTATCACCTTTCCAAATGAGCTACCAAATCCAACTGGACCAGCAGGAGTTCACAAGCAAACCATGAAAAACTATAATGAAGAGCTCACAGAGAAGAGAAACTACATAGGCATTGAACTGCATGTGACAGCGATGCCACAATGCAGTCAGGATGATCTTCATTGTGCTGTTGTTCAGCCTCCCCATGAACACAGAAACAGCAAAAGGTACAGAAGATGCTGTGTTAAGTTGGTCACTTGCTTGCCCTTCTGAGAAAGCTATATATTTGACTGTGGAAACAGGGCTTCTCGCTACTAGGAAGGACTATCTATGAGCTACTCAAAGTTTACATTCAAGAACAGTCTCACCAATTAATTCTCTGTGCTCTACTTCCCTTTTCTTGGCAGTGAAAAATGAGAGCCCGGCACATGCTGCATTAAGCAGGTTTTCAAAAACAAGCTTCAGGCTTGGATATGTCAAAGAGACAATGCTAATAGCAACAGATCAATGACTTCCTTGTGACTCAGGGTAGAGGTCAAATCTATACACTTTTTGACCTCTCTGCAAATTTTGACACAGCCACTGATTGCTGATGATCCACTAAGAGTCTCCACTAGCATAGGCAATGTATGACTCCTATGCCTTCAATTATGCATCTCAAATAGGACTTTAAATGCAGACAGCAGATGCTGTTTTTCGCCCAGAGCCATATATGTACCAAGTTCAAAGATCAGTGGAGGCACCTTCCCTCCGTTTCAGTTACTACAAGTGATCTCCTGAAGAAACAATACAAGACCCCAGTCCTTACATTGCCTGCTGCACCCTTCTTCTCTAAAGGGAAATATGTTTGGATGACACACAGGTCAGAGAAAAGTTTAGGTTGAGCCCTACATTTTGCTCTTTTTAAGAATAAAGGAAAAAAATTATCTATCATTGCAGAGGTGAGAGTGTTTTCAAATTAGGCCGCTCACAGGCCTGCTGTGTGGACATCAGAGCAGGGATTGAGTGTACTCACAGTACATTAGGAGGCATCATTGGTAACAAATTAGGTCTCTCTAATATCTCAAAAATTAAGGAGCTGCAGTAAACAGGTCTTTCTGCAAAAGAACTGGAAAAAAGTTTGAGGATCCTATTCATTTTTTAAGTATCACTAGACATGTAGCAGCGAAGCTTTCTCTCATTCTTTGATCAAAGGAGAAAAACTGTAGTGTGGTTAATTGGGTTAGGCTGTACTTTATCCAATTTCCTACTTTGAATTTATACAGTGTGCTTCTATAAATCCTTGGCATGTAAATTGAAAATCCAATCTCAGAACAAACCAACAACCTTATTCAACACACAAAGAAACTGTTCACAAAATAGAACGTCCTTTTCTCAGTTCCTATTAAACGACAACTCCACACTATATTCTACAGAAAATCTTCAAATTTTGTCCAAACTTTATCCTTCTCTAAAGCTGGAAGCCAGCCCCGTTTCATACTCTAAAGAGCCACACATTCAGATAAACGTAATAAACCAGGAGAATTTCAAATGGCTGTGCTTGTTTTATGAATGTACTAAAGGCAATGTATGACCTCATTATACCAGTGAAGAAATGCAATGACAGCAAAGAATCTTCTCCTCACATTTAACTGCTGCTTTGGCTCCAATCTGGCAGTATTCTTATGCTTTATTCTATAGAAATATTAACGTCTATGGGCATATAAGTGTTTTGCTGGATCATGACCTCAAAATATTAGGCAACAGCCACAGAGGATATGAAAGATTATTCATAGATTCAGATGATATGGCTGAACATGGGTTTCATGTTTTATGCAAGCCTGAATTATATACATTCAGGGAAAGGGAGCTGTTTGATTTAGACACATGCAAAGCTCAATTTAAAAATTAGATCATAATTTTTGAATTAACAAAAAAGTAAAACCATAACACCTGTAATTTATTACATAACTAAACCTATTTAATATGCAGTATAGTTAAATTGGAAAAGAATAAAAGCGTCTTTGAACAAGAAAGCTTATTATAAAAAACAGGTCTTAGTTCAGAGTGGACTTCCACACTCTAGCTATAAACCATAAAAAGCGACACTCAAAAAGAGGAATAATATCACACCAGTACCTTTCATGCATCCTCACAGCCCCTGTCATTACATCTCACCCTTAAGATAGAGGGGGTTTTCAGTAGTATCTTCCCTGTTGCACAATAGCCACCTACAGAGTAAGAACCTAACAGAGGTATGAGGCATTAAACCAATTTGCCATTACATTACTAAGTTAAAAGAATTTTTCTTTCTGGTAGTACATACGTTTTGTGGCAGTACTCTGAAGCCTCGGCTTTGGACTGCAGTTCTATCACAACATCAGAGAACAAGCAGTGGTTGCATGGTGGTTTTTAACTTCAGGCACCACTACCAAGTGAGAATCCTTAAGAAAACGGCCTATCATTACACGGCAAGTAGAAAATCACCTGCTGACAGGTACTAACCCAATCAAAGCTTTTAGTTGCATAGTAAACTTTATTCAAGTGAATTAGGAAAGTGTGTGGCTAAAATGGTGGAGGCACTTAAATACTTTGACAGGTAGGTACTGTAAGAGCTAAGAAACTACATATACTTTTTCTTATCATAAACAAGAGACCTGGGGGGGGAAGAAAACAAAAAAAATGAATGAAAAAAGAAGAGAGAGACAGACAGAGGTAATAGCTGAGACTACCAAGACCACCAAACATTACCTTCAACAGGCCATATAGTACAATACTTTATTACATCAGTGTTAAAAATAGAGTAAACTTTAGAGCTGTTAACATGTTAAATCATTGCAAAGGAGATATGCAAATACCAGAACAGTTTTGTAAAGCCCTACAAAATATGCAGCACACAATGGCATGAAGAACAGAACAAGATCTTTGTTCTTGGAGTTGGCATTTACATTTTGCTTCTTCAAAGTATACATAATGTTATTTTTAAATTAAGATGAAGAAAACAGTAACTTTTTTTTTCCCCCTGTAAGAATAAGTAGATGATGCTAATAGCCCATGCTCAGAGAGTTGCACAGTTCTCATCTGTCAGCAGATAATTCAAAACATGTACCTCAGCAGACAGTGGTTTCTGGCCACCTGCTTTGTATCAGGGATGTTTGTGGTACTTCTGGTGCATTGTGTGATATCATAAGTAAATGAAACATAACATGAATTAAAGTGAGGCAAAAGCAGTATTGAAAGAAAGACAGATGTTCCTGGGGACGGGACAGATGCTGTCCATTTTGTTAGGGGACCCCTGCTGTGAAATGGAGGCAAAGACAACCAGGAGATTGCAGTAGGGGGAAGACAAAGGAACTGGAGATGTTATTGCTGACTATTCAACTGTTGAAACTCTTTTTCTATCATCTTTTTGACCACAATCAGAGATAAGCGGGGGGGGGGAAGTCACTTCACGCCAAACGAGTAAAAACCAAGAACAACAACAAATCTGAAACAGTCCCCTAGATCATTCTAAAGCTAACCATAAACAATAGACATCACACACTCATTTGACACTTTATTTACAGTAGGGCACTTCAAATAGGTTCTCAAAAGCCAGTGAAGGTCTTTGGTCATGAAAGAGCAGTACTGAGACACAGGATGGACTACTTGTATGGTAGACCTGCCATTATTCACCTGCCAGGAAGGGAAATCTGAGGATAGCTGGCCTTGCAGATCAGGCAGCTGGCAGAAGCACTGTGCCCAGAATACACTGGTGCCAAGCAGCTATCTGTGAGAGGTATTATTTTCCTAGGAGCTCTAAGGACATTTCTGTACTGTTGGCAGATCACTATGTGAGTCACTACTTGCCTCTAGGGGTAACATATAAATGCCCAATATGTTCTTCATGAATATTTACTGATTCAGAGTTAAGTATGTATGCCCTAGTCATATTCTTGTACACCAGCCTTTCTGTGCTTACTCCCCTCTTCTTCATTATGAGTGCTTGAATCGAGGTGAGGTAGGGATCAGCCCAACTGATAGGCAGCTTACACACCTCTGCATGCCATGGGTATTCACTGAAGCCATATTCAATGACTGATTGCTAAATAATTTTTTGTATCTTCATTTATTTTGGAAGCTTTTATGGCTGTAGCTGACTTTCCCCAATCATGAGACTAAGATGGCTCTGTTGAAAATGTCAGCATGGGCAGATTTTCCAAATATGGACCAAGTTTTGGTCAGTAAAACTTGTCACATCTCTGTCAAAATTCTGGATTTTGGTAGCAAATTTAAAAGACCAAATTCAAAAGCCAAGTAAAAACTCTGAGTAATAACTCATGTGAATCAAAACACACCACAACGTTGTTAGAAAACCTGGGAAAGCATGCAAACCAAAAATTGTCAATATTAGTCTTTCAGCAAGTTTCAGCTTTTTCTAGCTAACCCCTTTCAACCACCGAGAAGCGTAAGTGAACCAAGTACATTTATAGTTTGTGAATCAGTCAACAACATCCTGAGTTTTCAAAAGCACCAGAAAGCAAAAAAGCACAACAAAATTAAAGAAATACTCATGGGGTTTTATATATATATATATATAAATTCATAGAATATATATATAAAAAGAATTTATTGCTCCAGCCCCGTGGACCTGCATAGGTTTGCACAACAGGCTAAATAACAAAGGGGTTTTACACTAATTTCTGATGAGAAGAGGCCAGTTTATTTTTTCATTTGAAAGATAACTAATAATATTTAATTCATATATGTTCTACAACTTGTAAAATTACAGAATCACAGAATGTTAGGGATTGGAAGGGACCTCGAAAGATCATCTCTCTGGAAAATTTCTGAGGAACTGCAGATCAAATATTGTTTAAAATCTTGTGCTCTTTTAGATACACTTTAAATCTCAGGAGTTTTCTTCCAAGCAATCCATGTAACTATACAGACACAAAACTCAAAATCATGTTTAACTTTATATTGACTTGTATCTGATGTCCAACTTAACTAATACAGAGACTATGATCATTGCCCTTTATGTTCTTGAAAGAAAAGCTTGGCAAGTGGATGCTTTACAACATTCTACATGTCATTTTCCAGGCCTGCCAATAAGTCAGAGTTCTCCTTCCATTTGTGAAGTTCCATGTACAGGTACACATCTAACAAAACCAGAAAACAACAAAAGAAAAGTCCTCCCTGACCTCAGCTGCTTAAAGATACTGTTAATGTGCATGTAAGAATGAAACCTGCACTTCTGCAACACCTCAGTAACAGATACAGCAACCACCAGGTAGCCTTCTCTAAGGTTCTGAAATGCCTTTTTTAGAAGTCTCTGAAAGTAGGCAGCTTTGCAGAAATGAATAACCAGAACTTTCTGCATGCTTTCTTTGCAAGACGTATAGATTTAAGTGATGTGACTTGAATTCCAGAAGATAAGAGGAACATTTTTTTAATCGGAATTTTTACTAAAGTGCATGACACGTTCTTCAAGCTCAAATGAAAGAACCATAGGTGATATAGGTGATTTCTATTATACAATTTAATATGTAATGAGAGTTCATTAGGTAACAGAAATAGGAGAACATGGAAAAAAAAAAAAAGAGAACAGTTATCTAAAAACTGGAAGGAGTTGAGGGCTTCTCAAGAAAGATAATGCTGTGCTGAATGAGACACAGCAAAGCTGGTCTCAAAATCTAGTGGAGGTGCTCACTGTCCACTTGAGACTGATACATGACAAACTCAGAAACAGTCTAGATGCCAGACTTTGGGACACTAGTGTGCTTCTGATCTGTTAGCTCTACAGCTGCATGAGGAAAAAGCACAATAATTTTCCATGAACCCTAAAGGAGCCTTTATCTGAACATATTTAAAAATGCTTGTACAGGTATTAACACACTGATACTGTCTACACGGAGCTGGTCTGTAGCCTGTTCCAGCGCTGGATCAGCAAGACCCTCATTTCAGGAACACTGTTATTTCCACATTTCCTTTCTTACTATTTGTATTTCTCAATGAAAAAGGAAAAAAACCAACCAAACAACAACAAATTCTCAACATCAGTCACTCTTGTTAAAATATAGTATCAAGCCCACAACTGGCATAAAATTGCCCAGTTTCTCTTAAATGAAGTGACTCTGATTTACAGTACTGTAGATCTGGATCATCCTTTTGAAAATAAAATCTGTTTATGAAATGCATGTTTAATCCCATCCCGTTGTCTTCCACCAAGTGATTAATTAGCATAATCTGTGTGCTAAGTGTTATGCAAACTATGAGGATAGACATGCTCCCTGCTGTAGACATTGTTCCATATCTTATCAGACTGCTTTAATACTGAAAGCAGTGTCATTAGTAACTTGCTTCTCTTTATCTGTTTTCAGGTTGAATAATGCCTTCTTTGTAAATACACTAATTTAGGTGCATTTCCTTTGCAAGTAATGCTAATCACTTACACTATCTCTCCCCACAGTATTAATCTTTGATTCACTGGAGTTCTCTGAAGCCGAAGAATGAGGTGTAGAGAAGCAAAAAATGCAATTTTGCTTGTTTAACACATATTCCCATCAAATAGCTTCTACCAATGCCATATCCAACAAGGTAAATTAGAAGTCTAAGTCCAGTTCATTTCATTTTTGTTGACTTCCCCTTGTAAAACACCCTCACCTCTCATATGAAATCAGCTGACACTGTTAGCTTAGCAAAATTTAAAACTTCACACTCAAAAGCACACATTTTTCTCTTCTCTGTGTCACCTGCTTTTGATTCCCTTAGCCTTCCCATGCAGCCTTATACACTGACCAAAGGGGTATAAAGAGTACCTGGGATTAGATTTTTGCCTCAGCAAAGACAAACTGTAGATGGGAGTTAGTGACTTGTTCTTAGATACATCTCCAAAGGAGACCTCCAGTAAGCGTGACGTGTCGTACTTGAAGTTGCTGTCTTCTCTCGCTTGGGACCCCTCAGTGCTTCCTGAGCCTCCCTCTCCTTTCACAAAATTGGAAGGGTAAACATTCGTTTGGACATAGGCCCACTCCAACTCAGACCGTTTCTTATAGTCAACGACATTTTTCTCACCAGCAGACAAGGTTACTCAGAATTTTGTGCTTTCTGCTATATTTTGCCTCATAAAGATGCCAAAGGTCAGCACTTCATGTCACACAGCTTTGTTCAGTTCCAGTGGCTTTAATGGAGCCTTGTTAATTTATTTCAGCTGAGGATATGTACCAGTGGCTTTTTTTCAGGGAAAAGAAAATGTCCCCAACTGGCCAAATAAACTAGAAGCATATTTTTCTATTAAAAATCTGTATTTTACTCCAGTAAATAAGAAAAAGCCTACACCCTATAATACAATTCATATTTCCAGTGCTATGGAGGAGGAGGACCAATACAGCCTTCAGTACACATGGAGGCACTGCACATGACCAGCACATCTCAGTGAAATCCTCTGCGGATCAAAGCAGACATTAATTTATCTCTAACAGAAACAGGAAAATGACTGACTGACTCACTATCCAGTTTCAAACCTTTTAAATACGTCAGAGATTTGTTTTTACACCATGAGATTCTTCCCAAAGGATGATATATTCAGAATGTTGAAAAATTATACACCATTCAATCAAGTTTACATGTATCTTTCTTACTGTTGTTTTTTTAATGGACAAACGTACAAACCTTAAGCTCTGAGGTATCACAGCAAGAGATTGCCCATCACCAGTAGCTGTTCTGTTGCACTCCCCAGCCCCAGGCTTATAACATGCAGGTGAAAGATAGAAGTCTGGTTGCATCATGAATCATCATCTCACTCTTTCTTGTTTCTTGTCAACATAGACAACTGCCTGGCACTTTCCAAAGGAGGTGGGGGGGAGGGAACAACAAAAAAACAACCAAACAAAGCCCAACCCCAAAAAACCCACCTAAAAAGAAAAATAACCCACGGTGCACAGTACCCTTCTAAACATAATAAAGAAAAGAGATTTTAAAAGCAGTGAAAGTAGCACACTACTGAAAATAGATCCCTCTGTGTATTTATGCCTTGGTACACTGTATTTTGAAGCTAGTGGTATGGTATATTGAGATGCAGTATATTACTACACTCAAGAGACAGTATTCTATAGACACAGACATAGTCTGGAGGAAAAATCTGGAGCAGAAAGGTCTTCTGTCCTTGCGTGTAAGTATCCTTCATAGGACGTACACAGGCAGGGAAACCTTGTGCATTGGAGAAACACCAGATGTGCTTGTGCCATAACCTGTCATTCAAGCTTATGGAAAAGAGCATTGTCATAGACAAAGTCCTGTGTTAGTGGAGAACATGAGGGTTCCTCTTAAGACTGACACCCCCCACCAAGGTACCTGCGCATACCTGGCCCTCAGTATACTCCTCTCTTAACAGTGGCAACTGACACCCAGAATCCAATCTTCCATTTCTGGTGAGATTATTTGGGTTGCACTCAGATACTTCTCACAGTAGTTCCTGATCTTTTGTCTCATAACAGGTATCATATATAGACTGTCTCCCAGAGTAAAAAAAAGTTAAAAGCCAGCCTGACACTATCTTCCATCTATCATATAGTGATTCATTACATCTTGGTAGTGGCTCTCAAAATCTTCAAAGACAGGCTATTTGATGATTTAACTCCTTTCTCTTCCAAGTGGTCCACAGCACTCTGATCTCAGTGTGCTCATCACACACAGACACAATTTTTTTCTGCCTGGTACTGAACCACTTTACCAACCTGGTGCTAGAGTGACAATTAGATGGAATGATGAAGCAAGGATTACATTACTCTTACAGAGCTGAAGGCACCAGTGTCTCCTTATGCTTTCTAGATTCTCATCTGGAGCTGTAAGAAACACTATATCATCCTACAGCAATACCATCAATGATTCTTCTCCCTGTATTCTTTGGGTGGCTAAAACACTGCAAACATTTTTTACAACTGCATATTACTCTGCCATAATGCCTGCATCAATCTAATTTTGCTGAGGTTGGAAGGCTGCTTTAACACAGGTTATCACTCATTTACCAACAGAGGAAAGATGAGTGGAAGTTAGCAGCTTTCTTTCCTTGCCTCATCTGACAGTTTACTGCCAGAGTATCTGCACCTTGTCCTTTGTATTTCTGGGCATAATGGACCAACAGGACCAGTAAAAGTTTGCAAAATACCAGGGACTGTAATGGCTCTTACATCAAATTGGGCGATTATTCCAAAACCCTTCACTTCCACTGGTTTCTACATTTACAAATTCTCTCTTTACCCTGGATTTTGAGACAAGACTATATAATATCTTGGTACAGACCAAGACAGCAGTTAGAATTGCAACAGAATATTTGCTAGTTTCATCTTTTTGTCATTATAATTTTAATCATTTCAAAGGCTCCAACAGTCTGTGGTTGATCCCTTTGCCTTTAGATTAGATATGCACATAAATAAATTAATAAAACTGAAAGAATATGAAAGATGGAGCAGAAGTCAAATTCTGCTGGTTACTACATAACCATTAAGAATGTGTTTTTTTAAAATTGATAAAAAATTGAGAAAACACTACTGAAAGAATAAATGCTAACAGTTCTTAAGACGAACATGCTTATCACTCAGCTGGAATATTTCAGGCTGTCATTTAGGGTTTTAGTTTTGTTCTAAATATACTTAGAAGCAATTATGATAACTCTGTAGACTGGAGGTTATTGCTAAATTGTTAAGATTAGTCCACTTTTAAAATAAGCAGGTTTGCAGCCACAAGAAATGGAAAGCTCTGTGAAGCCCACTTTGTACCTTAAAGCAGGAAGCTGGGAAGAAGAGAAAAAACTGCTATTAAGTGTGGCAGGGAACTCACTGGAGTACAACAGGAAAGAAATGCACAGAACAGTGGGTAAGTACACAGAAACAGAAAGGAGCACAGCTATTCAAACAGATAAAAGAATAGCCAAGATTTGCACAGTCATGTGTCAGTTTTGCTCTATTTTACCTCTGCACCAAATTACCAACTCAGAGGCAAAGTTGACTTCAACAATATGCAACTTAGCAGAGTCATAATGTATCAGGCATAAAAATGTCAACAGGAGCACTGAAAGGGCGTGGGAGGTATAGAAAGCAAGAAGATGGTAAAATAGTGCTTGAATGGTCTAAGAGGATGTAACTATAAGTAATGGGAAGCCATTTTAAAAAATGGGCCATTGAGGCTGAACAGCAGGGAAGAAAAACAAGATGAATTAGACCACAGAACTGTCTCCAGAAGGAATCTCATCTCATGAGATGTTTAGAACAAGACTTAATGAAGTAGTAAAAAACACACTGTAGGAAACAATATTTCAGGTCAAAGAAGGTCTTTTTCTGTCTCTGACTCTGTTCATTACATGGCACTTCAGGGAACTAAGTAAGGAAAAACAAAGAAAGAAAGGGGAGGGAAAAAGACTGGCTAGAAGCAGCACCCTGTTCATATACGTGAGAAACGGCAGGAGCTTGCCAGCAATGGTGAGAGCTGAGAAAATATTCTTGAGACAAACATTTTATGTAAACCATATACAGGAGGTTGGGAAAGAAAAAGGGAATGTTGCAGGGAAAGAAAAAAGTTATACCACTGGGGCACAGGCCATATAGATTCAAGAGGAAGTAGAAAGATACCATATCTTTGCTCATTTGCTTAAGTACTGTTGTACCTACACGTTTATTGAGGATAAAAAGAGAGAGGACTAGATTAAAATTAAAAAAAATAAAAAAGGAAAAAAACCCAGAGGATGAGAAACTGCAGCTTTTTGGAAGTACACAGATTCACAGGCTGCAGATGTCAGCATGCAGGCACAGCTGAGCTGTCCATGCCAGGGACTATGCAAGGGCAGTTCTGCTACAGAAGACCTGTTCAGGCACCCAAGCTAGAAAACCAGAAAGTCAAACAAAAGAGGAAGAGCAGAAGACAGGTCTCTGTACTACTGACTGCCAACACTAGGGAGAACCGTCCAACTGCAGCTGGATGCAAAGTAGACATCCTGAAAACACCCAACACAATGTGCTGGTTCATGGAGCCACTGGAGAGCACAGATAAGCTCAAATACTTTCTGCCAGGTTGCAAACTGATAAGGCCTCAAGGACACATGCTCTTTCAACAGAGGTGTGTGGGGCCAACAAAACTGTTGAGTAGACCCACTAGGGACAAAGACAAGAAAAACAGGGCTGTAGATATCAACCTAGGATTAATAGTTAGTTCACTGCTACATTAGAGGTATTGTTTGACTGAGTTGGAAAATAATATTTGCTGGCACAGTCACAGAGCATTACTTTGTTTGATGTGAAAATGTCAGTGAACATCTCTTTCAATTATTCTTCCTTTCCTATTCTAAAGCGATGTTTATTCCACACAAACCTAGTGTTTTCTCAGTTTAATTCAGAGAATTACTCATATCAGTGAAGCTGAATAAAAAAGACGGTTGTGCAAAATGTTACAAAATACAAAACCCATGTAGGACATTTAGGATTGATCTTCACAAAAGGGAAGAAGACTGCCATCCAAGCTAAAAGGCCTTGTAAGTTCACTGGTTTTAATCATGCATAATAAACAGGATGATAAATCTTTAAACACTTAAGTAAAAGTTTCCATGAACTACTTCACAAGCTTCTTTTGGTGGAAAGAATAGAATATTTTCAAGTCATCTGACAATAACCCAAGACCTTTAATTCACATTTTCAACAAAGCACATAACCTGCTATGTGTGCCTGCAGTGGAACTGGTACGTTTTATATACAGATGCCAGACTTAACAGATGCCCAACTTATCAGATGCCCAGATGTATGGGCACTACATATACAAAGTGAGCACACAATACCATCAATTACATGATCAGAATTACTTCCCTCTTCTCAACAAAACCAATGGAAATCTGAATTTCCAACACCATAGACTAGCAGGCCACTGAGTCAGAAAAATCTGAAAGAGGGGTCAGAGTACAGCCATACATTTCTTTTTGCATCTTTTGTAAAACCACCTGTAACTGTGCAGTGAGGTTTACCTCCCTGTCCAAAATGTCCACAGCTAGATGTAGTGTTTCACCAGATAACGCCATGCAAGGCCCATTTAAGCCCATCGCTAGCCTTTGCTATCAGGTACGTCTGTGCTGATTCTAGAGTAGATGCTCTAGATTTGTACTGCAGCAAAAGGGCAGCTGCATGTGGCGTTTTGGCTGGGTGTCTGTGGGGAGAGCAGGGAACAAGGCAGGCCATAGGACTGCCTTGTAAGAATTCCACAAAAAAAATTAAGGGGGTGTTTGGGATGACGATTATGGTGCATCAGCTGGAATCACTTCCCCTCCAGATACTGTTAAATCATCCCTGACAGAAACCGTTTATCCCCCAAGGCTTCTGAAAACATTTCTGAGCCACAGACTCTTTGTCCTTGCAAAGAACTTGATCTGATTGAGGGCAGATATTTCCAAAACACTACCATGTGAGATAACACTCTAAAACCTTTCATCCCTTCTCGAGCCTCCTACCAATCACACCAACAGAATACTCCACAGTACCGAACAATAAACACAGCGTGTTTTTCCAGGCTTTGCCAGCAGCATTCACCTAATACTATTCTGTTTACACAGAAATCTGAAAGCTTGCCCATTGCCATACAAGGGGAAGTTTTTAAAAGTTTCTCAAGCTTCATTCC